>NC_080545.1:7038635-7218635 GCF_028640845.1 Ahaetulla prasina
CTGTCTTCTATAGTCTCCTCCTTCTTTTCTTTCTATCTTCTGTCTTCTATAGTCTCTTTCTTCTCTTTCTCCTTCTCCTTCATCCTTCTTCTATCTTCTGTCTTCTATAGTCTCCTTCTCCTTCTTCCTTCTCCTCTTTCTATCTTCTGTCTTCTATAGTCTCTTTCTTCTCTTCTCCTTCTCCTTCTTCCTTCTTCTATCTTGTCTTCTATAGTCTCCTTCTCCTCCTTCTATCTTCTGTCTTCTATAGTCTCCTTCTTCACTTTCTTCTTCTTCTCCTTCTATCTTCTGTCTTCTATAGTCTCCTTCTTCTCTTTCTCTTTCTCCTTCTTCCTTCTCCTCCTTCTATCTTCTGTCTTCTATAGTCTCCTTCTCCTTCTCCTCTCTATCTTCTGTCTTCTATAGTCTCTTTCTTCTCTTTCTCCTTCTCCTTCTTCCTTCTTCTATCTTGTCTTCTATAGTCTCCTTCTCCTCCTTCTATCTTCTGTCTTCTATAGTCTCCTTCTTCACTTTCTTCTTCTCCTTCTCCTTCTATCTTCTGTCTTCTATAGTCTCCTTCACTTTCTCCTTTTTATTTATTTATATTTTATTTTATTTATTTGTCACAACAGTATATATAACCATAAGCATGAAATAACCATACAAATTGGATACAATCAAAGGGAACATTAGGACAGGAAAAGTAGGCATGCTGGTGCTCTTATGTACACCCCTTATGCACACTCCTTCTTCTTCTATCTTCTGTCTTCTATAGTCTCCTTCTTCACTTTCTTCTTCTCCTTCTCTCTTTACCTTCTATCTTCTGTCTTCTATAGTCTCCTTCTTCTCCTTCTCCTTCTCCCTTCTCCTCCTTCTATCTTCTGCCTTCTATAGTCTCCTCCTCCTGGACAGCCACTGGAACGGAATAGGATCACCTGCTTGAACAGGTCTCCTTCTTCTCCTGTCTACCGTCTCCTATCTCCTCCTCTTCCTCCTTCTCCCTCCTCCTCCTCCTTCTTCTCCTTCTCCTTCTCTCTCTGTCTTCTTCTCCTTCTACTCCTTCTATCTTCTATCTTCTCCTTCTCCTCCTGAACAGCCACTGGAACGGAATAGGATCACCTGCTTGAGCAGGGGTTGTACTAGAAGAACTTCAAGGTCCCTTCCAACTCCTCTTCCACCTCCTCCTCCTCCTCTTCCTCCTCCTCGTAGGTCTCCACCTCCTTCTGGACAGTTACTGGAATGGAATAGGGTCTCCTGCTTGAGCAAGGGTTGGACTAAAGACCTTCGGAGTCCCTTCCAATTCCGTTATTCTGTTATTCTCCTGTCTTACCTTCTCTTTCTCCTCCTCTTGGTCCTCCTTCTCCTTCCCCTTGTCCTGTCTGCATTAGCAAGCTCAACGTTATTTTATTTGCTGCATCAAAAAGAGAGAAAGAAAGAGGAAAAAAGAAAGAGGGGGAAAAAGGAGAGAGAGAGAAAAAGAAAGAAAGAAAGACAGAAAGAAAGAAAGAAAGAAAGAAAAAGGAAGAAAGGAAGGAAGAGAAAAAAGGAAGAAAGTCACAATTCAAATTGTCACAATTCACTTTCTATTCTGTTTGGGTCAAAAAAAATGCTGCTTTGACATAATATTGACTTAAACAGAATTTCTGTTTTTTAATTATTATCTTTTTTTTAAAAGGCTGTCTCTGTACCCTCCTTGCAGTTTGAAGAGATGCATAAATTAAGAATCTTAACAAGCCACCTGTTTGATGAACAGCATGTTGCTATAACAGTGGGGAAAATATTATAAGGGAATGATTGCACTTTTAAACGAAAGTCTGGTTTAATTACCATAATAAAAGCAACGTGCAAGTTAGGACGAGGTGGTAGGTGAAAAACTTCACTATAAGATGTCCCTTAAATAAAAAATAAACTACAATTGGACAGGACATTAACAGAAAGCAAAGCTGGTTTGCTTGCATAGCTATAATTTATTTGTTACCGAAACAGTAAATCACAACTTCTGCCCAAATTAACTTGCTAGAAGGCATTTATCTATATCTATATCTATATCTATATCTATATCTATATCTATGTAGGTCTTTGGTTGTTCGGGTTTTCTCCCGTGTAAAATTGGAAATGTCTTGGCAACGTTTCGACGAAGTCTCATTCGTCATTTTCAGGCTTCAGCTTCGTGCTTCTGGGAGCAATGCACGAAGCTGAAGCCTGAAGATGACGATGAGACTCACTGCATTCAATTACAGGAGAAAACCAAAAGACCTATCTAAACACCGTGAAAACCTCAGAAAACATCTATATCTATATCTATATCTATATCTATCTATATCTATATATCTATATCTATATATCTATATCTATGTGTTTTCGTAGGTTTTTACGGGTATAGGTATGTAGGTCTTGGCATATTCGGGTCTTTTCCCATGTAAGGTTGAGAGTATCTTGGCGACGTTTCGACGAGGTCTCACTCATCATCTTCAGGCTGGGGCTTTCGTCTTCGAGCTTGTGCGAGCAAAGCGTGGTCGGAGCTGCCATCTCTCTATAAATACTGGTGGGGAGGTGGGGAGTGTTGGCTTTGTTGCTGTAAATGGGTTGGTTGGCTGTGTGGTTGCATCTTGATTGGTAGATGGAGTGGGTGTTTGCAGATTGGTCGGCTGTTTCTATATCTATCTATCTATCATCTATCTATCTATCTATCTATCTATCTATCTATCTATCTATCTATCTATCTACCTACCTACCTACCTACCTACCTACCTACCTACCTACCTACCTACCTATCTATCTATCTATCTATGAAATGGTTTGATATTTACCCATTTCCACTCCATCAACTTACTTAAATAGCTTGTATTTCAAGAATCTGTTTGCAGGCTATACGGCACAACGAACAAGGAATAACACCGCCTGGAGTGGTATTTTTAATTGAGGGAGCCGCTAAAACATAGACGCTTAAAAAAAATGTAGTGAGAGACACAAAAAAACAAACAGATTTCAAGACAGAAATGAAGGGATTGGCATCCAGCCTCCATTTTGTTCTGTCCAGAAAAGTCTGTGGGTGTTAACGCTTGTTGTTTTTTGTCCCAGTAAAAAAATTACTCCGCTGTCAGCCACAAAGCCACAATATTTCAGTCAGAAATAAAACTCTATTCCCGTTTATAATTATTGCTTGGGATTTTGATGGCTTCTGTGACATTAGATGAAACTGGACAGTTTTGAGTCAGTATGATGGACTGGTAGTCCTTACAACAATTTGTTTAGCGACCGTCCGAAGTGACAACGGCCCTGTAAAAACATAACTTAAGGACCATTAAGTGACTTAATTCAGAGGCTTGACAACTGACTCATATTTATGACGGTCGCAGTGCCCCAGAGGTCGTGACCTTCTGACAAACGAAGACATCGAGGAGGTCAAATTCACTTAACTCATTTAATAACTGCGGTAATTCACTCTGACAAGGGCGGCAAGGAAGGTCGCAAAACGGGACAAAACTCACTTCTTCGCTTAGCGACAGAAATTTTGGGCTCAGCTGTGGTCGTAAGCCGAGAATTCCCTGTACTTTGGCACTGGTTTTTTTGTGGGTGGGGGGCTCTATTCTTGCATTACAGGCGGTGAGGTGGACTTATGAAAATTTTACTCTCTGGGAAATCTTTTAAGTGGGACGTAAAGGAAATTGGTGTACTGTATCTTTAAAAATCAAACGTTGTTTTTCTGTTTTTTAGGTGGGCTGGACACTTCTTTGCAAACTTATTAAAATATGCCCAGAAACTCTGCATCATTTAACAGCACCACAAGGAGTCGGAAAAGACTGGGAAGTTCTCGGGGTCCATCAGTAAGTATATTTTGTGCGGTGTGTATTACGCAAACTCCAGCACAGCCTGTCATTGCAGAAATATAAAATATTATCTTGCACAGGTAGTCCTCGACTTATGAATACAATGGAGCTCAAAATTTCCATGGCTAAGCAAGACAGTGGGTGAAGTGAGTTTTATTTACCCTGTTTTGGGGGCCTTTCCTGGCCCAGTTGTTAAGTGAATCACTGCAGTTGTTAAGTTAGTAACACGGTTGTTAAGTCAATCCAGCTTCCCCCATAGATTTTGCTTACGAGACGGTCGCAAAAGGAGATCACGTGACCCGGGGACGGTGGAACCGTCATAAATATGAACCAATTGCCAAGTGTCTGGATTCTGATCACGTGACTACAGGAATGCCACAACGGTCATAAGTGTGAAAAACAGTGCAAAGTCAGTTTTTTCAGCAACGTTAAATGTCCTAAGTCAGCGATGGCTAAACTTTTTTGGTGCCGAGTTCCGAAAACACCCATAATCCAATGCGCATGCAACCCCCCCACCTGCCCTGCCCCCCCCCAGTTGCCAGCAGTTCCCTGCCACACATGCACAGTGTGTGCCAGATGCATGCTGCTTGCACACATGTGCGATGTGCACCAGACGCACGCTGAGCATGCAGGCACATTGTGCCCCAAACATGCGCCGTGCATGCGTGGTGCGCATCCAAAGGCGCGCTTTACACGGAAAAAGGAGCCATTTGAAGATAAGTAGAACATCAAGGGGGGGGGGAACAGCTGTGCCACGCGATTTAGATTTAGCGAATATAAATCGTGTGGCACAGCTGATTGTTGGAAATACCGCTTCGGACAAACCGGTAGCTTTTATTGCTACCGGTTCGCCCGAACCGGTGCGAATCGGTAGCATTTCACCTCTGCCTAGGATGCGGGCAGCAACCCGTATCGACCATCAGTGCCAGTCGATAATATTTGTGACACATTTTTAAATGTCCAGTTGACTTGAGTTTCATGTTTAATGAATAAAAAAGATCATCATCATCATATCTATTCTTTCGAGCAGGACTGGCTTAATAGGGTTTTTTAAATATGGATTTTATTGGGGTTTATTTTATATTTTGTATTGTATTTTAAATTTAGGCTATTGGAATAAGTTTTTTAAATATTGTTTTTATTGAAATGTATCGTTTTTATTTTATCTCCCTGTTCACCACCCTGAGTCCTTCGGGAGAAGGGCGGTATACAAATTAAATTATTATTATTATTATTATTATTATTATTATTATTATTATTATTATTATTATTATTATTATTATTATTATTATCCTCCTCAAGGCTGAAGAGTCTATTTTTTGATGAAAAGAATGTTTCTCAGTGCTGAGAAAACTGTCAGTGCTATTCGTGTCACAGGACTCTTAAGACGACAACAACAACAACAACAACAACAATAATAATAATAATAATAATAATTTAATTTCTATACCGCTCTTCTCCCGAAGGACTCAGGGCGGTTCACAGCCAAGTAAAAAACAATAAATAGATACAATACAAATAAAACCAATATTAAAAAACCTATTCAATTTGGCGCCTCGTTAAAATACATTAAAACCATAAAACCCCAGTAAAATTAAGACTAATAAAATAATTCTATGCCAGTCCCGCACGGAAGAATAAATACGTCTTCAGCTCGCGGCGGAAGGTCCGGAGGTCAGGAAGTTGTCGAAGTCCTGGGGGAAGTTCGTTCCAGAGGGTAGGAGCCCCCACAGAGAAGGCCCTCCCCCTGGGGGCCGCCAGCCGACATTGTTTGGCTGACGGCACCCTGAGGAGGCCCTCCCTGCGAGAGCGCACGGGTCGGTGGGAGGCAAACGGTGGCAGTAGGCGATCCCGTAGATAACCCGGTCCTAAGCGATAGAGAAGTGAATATAGAAAATAGAGAAGTGAAAATGTTTAACTTTCAGAAGTCGGAGTAAAAGCTGGGGTCAGCTTCCCTTTTTCTGAAGGGCTGTTGGGCGGAAGGAATTATAGCATTTTTCTGCACTCTCATTCTGCCTCTGGGCTGCCTGAGACTGGGTGGGGTGAGGGAGAAAGGCAATGAAATCAGTCCGCGAGTCAGATTTAGAATAAATCTATTTCTCTGCAGAAACTGCATCGTGAGCTCTATTCAGACGTTAGGCCGGTGGTAAAATCTGAACCGGTTTGCTACCGGTTCGCTGGCCACGCATGTGCACTGTGTGCCAAACGCGCACTGTACACATATGCGCACTGCGCACAAAATGCATGCTGTGCATGCACATGCGGAAAAAGGGGAGATCCGGGGAGCGGGGGTGGGGCTTGGCCAGCTTGACATCACTCATCGAGGATCTGGTTTTGGCCGTGACGGCCTCCTGCAGCAAAAACGGAGCTCGGGGAGGTCCCGTGAGGTCCACCCGGGCTCCGTTTTCAGCCGCAACGGCTTCCCGCATCCCTCTGCCAGTAAAAATGGAGCTTGGGCGATCCTTCCGAGCTCCATTTTTGCTGGCAGAGGCACCAACGGGCTGGTCCTTCGCTGTTTCCAGGGCAGGCCCACGGGCCAGATCTAAGCACCCTGCGGCCTTGAGTTTGACACCACTGCCCTATACCATTTCAGACAAACGGTTGTCCAGTCTCTTCTTGAAAGCCTCCAGTGATGCAGCGCCCCCAATTCTGGGGGCAAACTGTTCCATTGGTGGCAGCCGGGGGGGAGAGAGTACCGCTACAAGTCATGAGTACATGAGCCAGGGAAGGATTGTGGCTTCCTGAGCACATACTAAATAGTAGATCCCTGAAACCTTGGAAGCTCGTATTCCATGGCAAAGATCTCTGGAAAAAATGGTATTGGAATGATTAAAGGCCGGGAGACTAAAACATAGGAAGAACTTTGCAGGATTTGGGCAGAGGTGGGTTTCAGCAAGTTCTGACCAGTTCTGGAGAACCGGTAGCGGAAATTTTGAGTAGTTTGGAGAACCGGTAGTTAGAAATTCTGACTGACCCTCTATTCTCTGCCTCCCAAGTCCCAGCTGATTGGGAAGAAATGGGGATTTTGCAGTAACCTGCCCCTGGAGTGGGGTGGGAATGGAGATTTTACAGTATCCTTCCCCTGCCACGCCCACAAAGCCACACCCACAAAACCAGTGGTAAAAGAATTTGAAACCCACCACTGGATTTGGCTGGTCTAGAGAAAAGAAAGACTAGAGGGGACATGATAGCAGAGTTCCAATATATGAGGGGCTGCCACAAAGAAGAGGGGGATCAATTTATTTTCCAAAGCACCAGAAGGCAAAACAAGAAACAATGAATGGAAAATAATCAAGAAAAGCAACCTGGCATTTAGAAGAAACTTCCTAACAGTGAGGACAATTAACCAGTGGAACGGCCTTGCCTTTAGAAACTGTGGGAGCTCCATTACTGGAGGTTTTTAAGAAGAGACTGGGCAGCCATTTGTCTGAAACTTTATAGGGTCTCCTACTTGAGCGGGGGGTTGGACTAGAACAGCAGTCACCAACTGGTGGTCCGTGGACCACTGGGTGGTCCGTGAGAAAATGTTGGTGGTCCGCAGAAAAATTATTTGCCTTTTTTATATAGCACTAAATCAGGGGTCCTCAAACTACGGCCCCTGGGACAGATACGTGCGATGAATGTTTGTGTTGCTGCAGAGAGTCTCCCTCTTTGGGTTCTTCTTGTGTGGGTCGGAGGGGGGCAGAAATTCTGACTTGGGGTCTGCTTCAGCCTCCTGGTGAGGGGCTTTGGGCGAAGGCTGGAGGGAAGAGCCACTGGTGGCGAAGAGCCAGAGGGCCTCGTTCCGGTGGGACTGCATCATGGCCTGGAACTGGCTGACCATCTCCTCCAGGTGCCACTACCTGGCCTTGCACTCCCGCGGGTCTTCCCTCTGCTTGGAAAGCCTATGCTCCTAGTTCTCAGTGAGGTGCTTCTGCTGAGCATCCTTCTTGGTCAGATCCAATTTGAACTGAGCCAGCTGTTTTGCCAACTCTTTCTTGAGGTGGCTGCTTAGCTCCAACAACTGCTTCCCGTTGAGACCCTAAGGAGCCCGGGCGGGGAGGTAAGGAGTGGCTGGGAGGGGAGAGGTGAGTAGAGGCCATCAAGGTGCCCCTCGACGTGAGTGACATCGAGTTGGCCACGCCCACCTAGTCACATGACCACCTAGCCACACCCACCCAGCCGGTCATTAGGCAAGTCATATTAGTGGTCCGCGGGATTTAAAATTATGAATTTAGTGGTCCCTTAGGTCCGAAAGGTTGGGGACCCCTGGACTAGATGACCTCCAAGGTCCCTTCCAGCTCTATTAGGATGGATCGAGTTGTAATCGACCCTCCTGGCATCCCCATTGACTTTACTTGTAGGGTGGTGACCCCCCCAATCTTTCGGGTACCAGGGATCGGTTCCGTGGAGAGAGGTTTTTCCCCGGACCGGAGGGAGCGTGGTTTCTTGTGCTGCCTGCATCCCACGGATGGGGCTTCGCTTGTTTGTGCAGCCTGGCTTCTGGCATCGTGTTTCACAGTTACGACCTTTGCAGCGTCCTCACGGTCACGTGATCAAAATTCAAAAGCTTGGCAACTGGCATGTACTTATGACGGTTGCAGTCTCCCGGGGTCACGTGATCCCCTTTGGCGACCTTCTGCCAAGCCAATTCAATGGGGGAAGCCGGATTCACTAAACGACCACGTTACGAACTTAACGATGCAGGGATTCACTTAACCACCGTGGCAAGGAAGGTCCTACAATGGGGCAAAACCCACTTAACAAACGTCTCGTTTAGCAACAGGAATTTGGGGCACAGTTGTGGTCGTAACTCGAGGACTTACTTGCATTCTACGGATTAACGGAATGCGTTCTGCGAAGGACTGCTTTGTTTTGTCTGCACCGAATCTTCCAGTAGTTACGGTCAACGCCTTAATGTTTTGATACGCACAAACACACAAACACACACATACAATACTCCATGCAGTATTATCCGCTGCTAACCTGAAGATCTTTTTCCTAAATGGTTCTATAGATCAGGGGTCTCCAACCTTGGTCCCTTTAATATTTGTGGACTTCAACTTCCTGCGCAGGCTGCATTGGTTGCCAGTGGTCTTCCGGGTGCGATTCAAGGTTTTGGTCATCACCTTTAAAGCGCTCCATGGCATAGGACCGGGATATTTACGGGACCGCCTGCTGCCACCAGTAGCCTCCCATCGACCTGTGCGCTCTCACAGGGAGGGCCTCCTTAGGGTGCCGTCGGCCAAACAATGTCGGCTGGCGGCCCCCAGGGGAAGGGCCTTCTCTGTGGGGGCTCCTGCCCTGTGGAATGAGCTGCCCGTGGGGCTACGCTTACTCCCTGATCTTCGGACCTTTAAGCGCGAGCTTTTTTCTTTCATCAAGCAGGGCTGGCCTAATGATAAATTTTAATTGAGGGCTTTTAGTGGGGTTTTAGCGGGGTTATTTTATTTTATAATTTTATCTACTTATTTTAAATATTCAGCTCATGGAATCAGATTTTTAAATATATATTGTATTTTAATTTTTTGTACATGTGTTTTATCTATGCTGTACACCGCCCTGAGTCTTCGGAGAAGGGCACTATAAAAATGTGAACAATAAATAAACTCCCAGAGTTCCTTCAACAGGGAGTTGAAGTCCACAAGTCTTAAAGGGACCAAGGTTGGAGACCCCTGCTATAAATAGTTCAAACTTATTTTCTGTATGTGAGATTTTTTTTTTTTCCGCTCTAATTTGCGTCACTTTGCACAATCAAACAGGATGGGCGTTTACTCTGGTTTTTTTTAAACTACTAGCTGATAACCCGGTGTTGGCTGGGTATTTATTTGTAAGGTTTTTGAATGCAGCTGAGAATCTGATGAATCCAATAAAACTCTGAACACGAGGCAGCGGATAAATCAGCTTTTATTTTTCTGATCAGAAAGCAAAACTTGATTCAAGATGATGAAATGAACGAGGCAGCACAATTAATAGAAAATTTAGAACATCTTATACGAAGTGAGGGAAGAAAATACCTATAGTTAAATAAACGATGAATTGACCAACATATTTGGATATATATTAAATTGGTAAAATGTAAAATTAGATAAATTTACATGTTATGCATATGGTGAAATTGCACAAAAGATTTGTAATCAACCAACCGACACGCTGTTTGTATTTGTACTGAAGATGTTTTTATGTATGTCTGTCTAAAAAAATAAAAAATTATAAAAAAAGAAAGAAAGCAAAACTGGGCGACCTTTTTCATCTCCCACCTTAAACAGAGCAGGCAGAGAGAAAAGTAGGTGCATGCTAACTAAAACCTTTTCTTTTTCTCATCAAAAACGCTCTGCGCATGCTCAGAAGCCACATGCGCTCACGAAGAGAGCGAGCCCGCCCGTGCACTACCGAGAATGAACCGGTAGCGCCAGGATTTGAATCCCGTGGGATTCAAATCCTGGCGCTACCGGTTCATTCTCGGTAGTGCACGGGCGGGCTCGCTCTCTTCGTGAGCACGTGTGGCTTCTGAGCATGCGCAGAGCGTTTTTGATGACATCTGGCCAGGTGGGAGGAGCCTCCCACTACCGCCACTACCGGTTTGCTCGAACCGGGGTGAACCGGGAGCAACCCACCACGGGTTTACACATATTACTTGCATAGATCGTCATTGCTATAGAAACATTATTTCATATCCATGGTTGCTATCTCACATTAGGTTGCTGAGAATACACATTTTAAGTTACAAGCGAGGGTATTTGGCAATTACCTTAAGAGGCTTTATCTTTGCAGTTGGCACATTAGGTTACAACGGAGTTTCTCTCAGCGGGGAATCAAAAGTTGAGTTAGGTACGCTCTGTGTATGCTCTAATCTTTTCATTACCTTTCAATTTATCCCAGTCCTGCGTCAGACAGGAAAAGGAATGATTTATATCTATAGTGTCAAATCAATACCAGAGGGAGCCCCCTTGTGGAGTACTGTGAAGCCGTTACCATGGCAACTCCACTGTGCTGTACAGTAGAAGCCATTTTAAGGCACAACAGGCTGTATCTTAACAAAATCCAAAATGCACACTATCACTGTCAAAAGTACTGTGATTTGACAGTATAGATATAATTCATTCCTTTTCATTTCAGTGGCCCAGGCGTTCCAGAATTATGCTGTGACACACACACACACACTGAGGGGTGTTAGGGGTGTCTTACCCACACAGTATTTCTTTCCAGAGAGTAAGTCACCTGTGTACCAAGTTTGGTTGAAATTGCTCGAGGCGTTCCAGAGTTATGCTGGAACACACACACACACACACATCATCCAGTATCAATAGATCCAGGAATTGTTCACAATCAGTTTTAATTTCCCTATTATGAATCATCCACAGGCTTGGCCTGCTGACCGGTTTATTCCTAAACCCAAACAATTTGTGAGCAAGTCCAAGAAACAGTCCAAAGACAATTTTTGGGGGGGCTCCCATCCTTCTTTTCTCTATGTAGAACATTTAAGATTAGCCATTTTCAAAAGAATAATTCGGGGTTTCAACCTGAGCTGGGGTTGCAAGAGAATAAATAAAAAAATGAGATCCAGACAGCTGTGAGGAAAGAAGAAATACTTAGTTTATACTTATACTTTCGGATGCCTTGTTTTTTAACCAATCTATGTTGGTAACCGAGAATTGTGGTTTAATGACTATCCTGCTTCGTGGCATCTAAATTGCATTTGTTGGAAACAGATAAGTTTTGGTTAAATATGTCTAGGACAGTGATGGCTAACCATTTCTGGACCGTGTACCCAAAACGCAAGCGCGCCCAAACCCCCCACATGCAATGCGCATGCAGTCCCGCACATGCGTGTGCAGCCCTCACATGCGCCCCGCCCCCCGTGCATACATACGTGGGCCCCCTGCACGCCCCCTGTGCATGCGTGACAGAGACCCGATGACCAGCTGGCTGGCAGGAGGCGCCCACCCATGCGCGGCAGAGCTGAACTGGGGCGATGGCTTGCATGTCCATACAGAGAGGGTGCTGCATGCCCCCTGTGGCACATGTGCCATAGATTTGCCATAGATTTGCCATCACATTATCTAGGATAATGCTCTCTCTCTCTCCCTAAGCCAAAACCAGTGACTGTGGAATAGAAATTTCAATTGCTTGCTTATATGCGGGAACATTATGTTTATCTGAATCCATAAGTATGCCTGTTCATTTTATTATGATTGTAGCTAACGTATTTTGGATTGCAATTCAGATTTTCTTCTTCTTCTTCTTTTTACGTTAGGCAAATTCTGAAGATGCTTAAAACCCACAGCGCTGATGTGCATCTGTCAACGGTTGGCTTGAAAGCATTAAATCTACTTCTTTCTTCAGGTACGTAGTTTTCCTTAAAAGTTATTGGCACGTGATATAATGTTAGTGGTCCAAGACCTTCAGTATTCTCAGCGTGTTTATTGTTCTTTGAACCTGTTCTGTCCCCCTTCGCCTCCGTCTGGGCGATGGCTTAATTAGCCGGCACTATCAGCTCTGGCAGCAAAATAGCGAGCATCTGCCAAGTGTCTCTGTTATCTCCCTGGACACCGATGAGTCAGCCGGGAACAAACTTCAGCTCTTAGTTAATCAGTTGATTTGCGTGCTATGCACAGCAGCTCTGGCTGCCTTTATATCCTGTAGGGTGTGGCTCCATGACTCAGCACTTCCTAGGTCTGCCCCACCCCTGCTTCTGTTGTTCCCTCCTCTCCTGCCTACGAAACCTAGGGTCCAGCCAGGCCTGATTGCCATCAGCTGGGTCTGGAGGCATGGCCTGGGGGGGGAAGAGTCAGGGGACGGAGGCCTCGTTATCTCCTCCACCTTGCCTGCCTTTGGCTCCTGGAGCTGAGCCAGGGAAGCCGGTACTCCCGAGGTAAGTCCTGATGGCCTTTCCCCCTCACTTTCCAAGTCACTTTCTGTCAGGAGGCCCGGCTCGGGGGGCGCAGACACAACAGAACCCTTGCATATGAAATGATGGGGGAAAATTATTTTTTTTAAATTTATATTTATATTATTGTATATTTGATGGGTTGATTAAATGCTACGACCGTCAACGCTTAAAGACCGCATAGGTAGAATTTTGTGGGGTCCTTGGAGGTCTCTGACTGGGTGGCTTTCATGTAGACCTTTCATTACCAAACCAGGTAATATTATCATCCTTGTAATCTCTTTGTTTCTCCCTACTGATTCCAGCAGAGTGGAGTGGAATGGAATGGAATTGAACGAAATAGGTGGAACGGAACAAAACAAAACAGAACCGAACAGAATAAATGGAATGGGATAGAGATAGAACAGAACAGAACAGAATGGAAAACGCGGAATGAAATAGAAAATGTGGAATGGGATGGGATGGGACAGGAGGGGACGGGATGGGATGGGACAGAATGGAAAATATGGAATGAAATAGAAAATATGGGATGGGATGGGATGGAATAGGGAATGAATAGAATAGAATAGAATAGAATAGAATAGAATAGAATAGAATAGAATAGAATAGAAAATACGGAATGAAATAGAAAATATGGAATGGGATGGGATGGGATAGGATAGGATGGGACAGAATTATATTTGATGCCATATAAATATAAATAATAAATAAATAAATAAATAAATAAATAAATAAATAAATAAATAAATAAATAAATAAATAAATAAAAATACGGAATGAAATAGAAAATATGGGATAGGATGGGATGGAATGGAATAGGGAATGAATAGAATAGAATAGAATAGAATAGAATAGAATAGAATAGAATGGAAAATACGGAATGAAATAGAAAATATGGGATGGGATGGAATGGAATAGGGAATGAATAGAATAGAATAGAATAGAATAGAATAGAATAGAATAGAACAGAACAGAACAGAACAGAACAGAACAGAACAGAACAGAACAGAATGGAAAATACGGAATGAAATAGAAAATATGGGATGGGATGGAATGGAATATGGAATGAATATAATAGAATAGAACAGAACAACAGAACAGAACAGAACAGAACAGGTGGAATAGAGGGGGGTGGGGTAGGGTAGAGTACAGTATGGTACAGTACAATGCAATACTTAACAACTGTCTCACTTAGCAATGAAAATTTTGGGCTCCATTGTGGTCATAAGTAAAGGACTACCTCCACTTCTCTGGGAATAATACTTTTTCCTTCAGACCGACCTATTTCTGAGTTGACGTCTATGGATTTGTATTGATGAAAGCAAAATGAACAGAGTACTTTGCAAGCGAATGATCTCCAGAGTTTTTTCTTGTATCAATTAGATGAAATCACGCTTCTTCTCTTAGAAGAAGGGACCGATATATTTTTACTGATATTTGATGCCATGGATACCTTTCCTGATAATGAAAAAATCCAGAGATATGGATGCAAAGCTTTGCACCTGCTTTTAGAAAAAGGTAAGCTACATATGTATACATTTTCACCATTTTGGCCTTGCTTAGAAAAGCCGGTAAGAAGCTTACGATTTTTGCTACCGGTCAAGGAGAGAGAGAAAAAAAATACTAAATAAATAAATTCTCAGTCTCTAATTTTCCATGCAAGGGACGTGGTGGCTCAGGGGCTAAGACAGCTGAGCTTGTCGATCAAAAGGTTGGCAGTTCGGTGGTTCGAATCCCGAGTGCTGCCATGTTACAGGGTGAGCTCCTGTTACTAGTTCCAGCTTCTGCCAACCTAGCAGTTTCGAAAGCATGTAAAAATGCAAGTAGAAAAAATAGGGACCACCTTTGGTGGGAAGGGAACAGTGTTCCGTGCACCTTTGGTGTTGAGTCATGCCGGCCACATGACCACGGAGACGTCTTTGGACAGCGCTGGCTCTTTGGCTTTGAAACAGAGATGAGCACCGCCCCCTAGAGTCGGGAATGACTAGCACGTATATGCGAGGGGAACCTTTACCTTTTTAATTTTCCATGCACTGTTTTGTCTAACCAAGGGGCGTCAAAGTAGATTTCTACGAAGGCCGGATAAGCATTGTAGTTCTTCTCTGTGGGCTGGCCGGAGGGTGGTGGTGGGAGGAGGTGGGATGGGCACAGGGGTGAAATGTTCCCGGTTCGGACCCCATCGCCCGATCCGGTAGCGATGGTGGGTGGTTCGGAGAACCGGTAGCAAAAATCCCTGCCCCCACCCCATGCCAAACTGAGCCACGTGATCGTCAGAGCCTTTTTTTTTTAACTTTTAAAAGCATTTTTTCATCGGCCGAAAAAATGCTTTTAAAAGTAAAAAAAAAAAAAACCTCTGATGATCGCGCGGCTCAGCTGGGCATGGGGGCAGGGTAGGGATTTTTGCTACCGGTTCTCCGAACCACCCACCATCGCTACCGGATCGGACGAGCCGGTCCGAACCGGAAGCATTTCACCCCTGATCTAAAGGCCTTGGCAAATCTTTCTCCCACAGCTCTAAATAATTTAAGAGTCAAATAAATAGTTGTTCCCTAAGTATACTTGTGAGGCCCTCAACAGATAATGAGAGCTGAATGGGGTTTCAAGAGATTCCCAAAACAGCTGTGTTAAAAAGTTCTCGTGGTTTAAGAAACGGTCCGGACTACACAATTCATCAGGCAAATAAGGTTGTGCCTTGGATCAAGATCTCGGTGTCCTTTGACTCGTTTAGCTTCTTTTGATATAAAGTCTCTCATAAATCAGGATGGCTGCCATGAGAGGCAGGTGCTACGACACTGGGAACATTCTGTCTTTCAATTAAGAAGGAAAAAAATTACTCAACTTGTTGGGCGTGGACACTCTGTGGCGTTTAAAGAGCATGAACTATTCTAAGTATCTGGCGGGTTTCGCAATGAAGTCATTATTGCCCACTACAGTTTTCTGGAGTATCAACGTCTTTCAAATTTCACTTTAATAAGAGGTGGGTTTCACATAATTTTGCAATTGCTTGGCTCGCGGGTGTGGTTTGCGCGCATGCGTGTGACTTAGAAAACGTGGTTAAATAGGACGGCATAGTGCCGGGGCAGGTCACCACTACCGGTTCTCTAGAACCGGTCTGATCCAGCTAAATACTACCACTGGCTTTAATGCAGTCCCAAGGAGTGGGGAAATCCAAATTTTTTTTTACTACCGGTTCTGTGGGCATGGCTTGGTGGGCATGGCAGGGGAAGGATAGTGCAAAATCCCCATTCCTTCTCTACTCCTGGGGAAAGAATATTGCAAACTCCCCAATCCAGAGGGAAGGATATTGCAAAATCCCCATTCCCTCCCCACTCCTGGGGGAAGGATATTGCAAAATCCCCATTCCCTCTCTACTCCTAGGGGAAGGGATATTGCAAACTCCCCAATCCAGGGGGAAGGATATTGCAAAACCCCCATTCCCACCCCACTCCTGGGGGAAGGATATTGCAAAATCCCCATTCCCACCCCACTCCAGGGGAAGAATACTGCAAAATCCCCATTCCCACCCCACTCCGGGGGAAGGATATTGCAAAATCCCCATTCCCACCCCACTGGAACCAGCCAGAAGTGGTATTTGCCGGTTCTCCGAACTGCTCAAAATTTCCGCTACCGGTTCTCCAGAACCTGTCAGAACCTGCTGGATTTCCCTCCGTGGTCCTGGGGGCATCTTGTTCTCCTTTTGCGTTCTTCTCACAAGCAAAGTCAATGGTGAAACCAGATTCACTTAACAACCGTGTTACTAACTTAGCAACTGCGGTGATTCATGGAACGGCGGTGGCACGAAAGGTTGTAAAATGGGGCAAAACTCACTTAATAACTGTCTCGCTTAGCAATAGAAGTTTTGGGCGGAATTGTGGTCGTAGGTGGAGGAGAACCTACACATCTCAAATTACATTTCTCCTCTCCTCCTTAAATCTCAGAGGACCCCCATTATTGATCGCCAGTTGCGCCCCTTTCTAGACCAGGATGCCTTATGCACGGTCACTCACGCCCTCGTCACTTCTCGCCTGGACTACTGTAACGCTCTCTACATGGGGCTCCCCTTGAGGTGCACCCGGAGACTTCAGTTAGTTCAGAATGCAGCCGCGCGGGTGATAGAGGGGGCCACTCATGGCTCCCATATAACACCAATCCTGTGCAGGCTGCACTGGCTACCTGTGGTTTTCCGAGTGCACTTCAAGGTGTTGGTTACCACCTTTAAAGCGCTCCATGGCATAGGACCGGGATATCTTCGGGACCGCCTTCTGTTACCACATGCCTCCCACCGGCCGGTACGCTCCCATAGAGAGGGCCTCCTCAGGGTGCCGTCAGCCAAACAGTGTAGGCTGGCGACCCCCAGGGGGAGAGCCTTCTCTGTGGGGGCACCTACCCTCTGGAATGAGCTTCCCCCAGGACTTCGACAACTTCCTGACCTCCGGACCTTTCGCCGCGAGCTTAAAACATATCTATTCTTCCGAGCAGGACTGGCTTAATAGGGTTTTTAAACATGGATTTTATTGGGGTTTATTTTATATTTTGTATTGTATTTTAAATTTAGGCTTTTGGAATAAGTTTTTTAAATAGTGTTTTTATTGAAATGTATTGTATTATTTTATCTGCCTGTTCACCGCCCTGAGTCCTTCGGGAGAAGGGCGGTATAAAAATTAAATTATTATTATTATTATTATTATTATTATTATTATTATTTCAATACTGGTGGGTCCTCATCTGACTCCTGTTCAAAAGAGAATATAGATGGCCGAGACTTTGACTTCTCCTCCTTTTACCATCTGAGTATTGAATGTGTCAATGCCATTATCCAGGCAAGGTCTTGACTTCCTTCATGCCTTTGTCTTGTCATGCAGTTCCCGAGGAGCAGCTGGTTGAATTTGTCGAAGAGAACGATCACTTGATCATACTAAAAGTGTTTAAAAAGTTCCCCGAGAAGGAAAATGTCCTCTGTTGTGCCCTTCGGTCGTTGTATGTTTTGGCTGGGCCACGTAAGTCGGGTTATCAGAAGATATTGTTGGGTGAACGAATACATTGGTCAGTTATCATCCTTGTGCTGGCATTGTAAATTGTCCACCAATGAATTCACGAAAGAGGTGTCTTGAATGTACTACAAACAATTAGTGCCACTAACACAATGGCAGTCCAATCTCTTCTTTAAAACTTCCAGTGTTGGAGCTCCCACAACTTCTGGAGGCAAGTGGTTCCACTGATTAATTGTTCTCACTGTCAGGAAATTTCTCCTTAGTTCTAAGTTGCTTCTCTCCTTGATTAGTTTCCACCCATTGCTTCTTGTTCTACCCTCAGGTGCTTTGGAGAATAGCTTGACTCCCTCTTCTTTGGGGCAGCCCCTGAGATATTGGAACCCTGCTAACATGTCTCCCCTGGTCCTTCTTTTCATTAAAACATCTTTTTTACCATTGTGGCGATCGTCACGATTGTCCCTGAATCTTTTGGAAATTGGTTTTATTTTCATTCTCTCCTTTAACGAAGAATTTCAGTGCTTCCCCAACAATGGGATAAATGTTTTTTTCTTACTCAATTTCCTTTCTATGCTGTTTTTAGTTAGCAATGCGGAAGTTCTGATGTCTGGAAATGTACGGTGTTACAATATCATCGTGGAAATTATGAAAGCGTTCCCCGCATGTGAGCCAATTCAGGAAGTCAGCTGCTGCCTACTGCACAAACTTACTCTGGGTGAGTCCAAAATGAAATTATACTGCCTTTGGTTTGATAGGAACATGAATAATGCAAAAGGAGCTATAGGGGAACTCCGTACACTTAATAAAATTTCTTTTTGAATGATTATGTATCTATCTATCATCTATCTATCTACCTACCTACCTATCTATCTATCTATCTATCTATCTATCTATCTATCTATCTATCTATCTATCTATCTATTATCTATCTATCTATCTATCTATCTATCTATCTATCTATCTATCTATCATCTTATCTATCTATCATCTATCTATCTATTTATCTATCTATCATCTTATCTATCTATCATCTTCTCTATCTATCATCTATCATCTTATCTATCTATCTATCTATCTATCTATCTATCTATCTATCATCTTATCTATCTATCTATCTATCTATCTATCATCCTATCTATCTATATCTATCTATCTATCTATCTGTCTGTCTGTCTATCTATCTATCTATCTGTCTGTCTGTCTGTCTGTCTGTCTGTCTGTCTGTCTGTCTGTCTGTCTGTCTGTCTGTCTATCTATCTATCTATCTATCTATCTATCTATCATCTATCTATCTATCTATCTATCTATCTATCTATCTATCTATCTATCTATCTATCTATCTATCTATCATCCTATCTATCTATCTATCTATCTATCTATCTATCTATCTATCTATCTATCTATCTATCTATCTATCTATCTATCTATCTATCTATCTATCTATCTATCATCTATCTATCTATCTATCTATCTATCTATCTATCTATCTATCTATCTACCTACCTACCTACCTACCTACCTACCTACCTACCTACCTATCTATCTATCTATCTATCTATCTATCTATCTATCTATCTATCTATCTATCTATCTATCTATCTATCTATCTATCTATCATCCTACCTATCTATCTATCTATCTATCTATCTATCTATCTATCTATCTATCTATCTATCTATCTATCTATCTATCTATCTATCTATCTATCTATCCAACCTACCTACCTTACCTACCCACCCATCCATCCACCTATCTGTCCATCCATCCATCCGTCCTTCCGTCCATCCATCCATCCACCCATATCTATCATCTACATACCTACCTACCTACCTACCATCTATCTATCCAGCCTTTGACAGCTTCCTGGGATTCTAGTACTTCTTCAAATAGATTATCCATAACAGAAAGCACGATAAATGCAATGAAAGCATTTCCCTCCCCCTCCCACCAGGATTCCAGATTTGATACGTTTTAAAACTGCCAACCTGTATACGCCGTTCATGGAGAAAGTATACATTTGATTCCCATGTCCCATGCAGAGGGGAATGGGGCATGAAATTTCATCTACTGCAAAACTCCTTTAAGAAAAAAAACACCTCCTTGTGTTTCCAAAAACTGTGCAAAGTCCATATTTAGTCATCTAGCACCTCAGGGTTAGCATCTAGACCAGGGGTGTCAAACTCGATTTCATTGAAGGCTGTATCAGAGTTGTGTTTGACCTTGGGGCGGGGGCATGGGCAGCCGCGACGGCCTTGTTCAGCCCTCTGCCAGCGGAAACGGAGGTCGGAGGCACGCGGTTTCCCTGGCAGAGGGTTGCAGGAGGCCATCACGGCTGTGTGCTGCCCTCCGGAGCTCCATGTTTGCTGGCAGAGGCACCGTGGGCCGGTCTTTTGCTGTTTCCACAGTGGCCACGCAGGCCAGATTTAAGCATCCTGCGGGCCGGATCCAGCCCGCGGGCGATGAGTTTGACACTTCCAATCTAGACTGCGCTAAAGTATTCCTAAAAACAAATTATGAAGGTTCTGAAGATATCCGATTCAAGTTGGTTTGGATTTGTAAAAAATGGACTATTTCCTCTAAGGACTGAACATGACTAAAAAATTACGGCATGAAGGAAAATCAACTTGCTTGGTGCTTTCTCCCAGTTTATTTATTTTTCCCTTTCCCTTGGGTGCCGTTCTTAATTATTGCAAATCATGTCACCTCATTCCTTGCCCAAACACGCTTTGAGAATAGTTTTCAGCTGGTGGGGGAGAAAAAAAATATCTTCGTCATGAGTCTTTGCCAACTGTCAGATAACTTTCTGGTTTACACGTAGGCTCCGGTTAATTTTTTTTTTTTTTTAATCTCCCACAGAAAATTTCTTCAATATCCTCGTGTTGAATTCTGTACACGAAGTGATCATGAAGGCAGTAGAAACGTATCCTGAAAATGAGAAACTACAAGCAGCAGGCCTCAGCTGCTTGGCTCTCCTCAGTAAGTAACCAAATGAAAGAAAATTAAATTCGCCAGATGAATTTGACCTTATACACACACACACACACACATATATAGTTATATATATATATAACTCTAGACACCTTCTGCTAAAAGGGAAACATTTAAACTTCCTCTTTCTGCAACCCACCAAATATTGCCTTGTAACCTTTTCAGTTCGCATTAAGCGAGGAAATCTTAAAATTGTATTTCCAACAAACACATCCAGTTGATTTATGAAATAGGAATAGAATAACAAGAGTTGGAAGGGACCTTGGAGGTCTTCTAGTCCAACCCCCTGCTTAGGCAGGAAACCCTACACCACTTCAGACCAATGGTTATCCAACCTCTTCTTAAAAACTTCCAGTGTTTTTAAGAACAAGAAACAAGAACAGTTTTTTCCCGAAGGCCATCACTCTGCTAAACAAATAATTCCCTCAACACTGTCAGACTATTTACTGAATCTGCACTACTATTAATCATTTCATAGTTCCCATCACCAATCTCTTTCCACTTATGACTGTATGACTATAACTTGTTGCTGGCAATCCTTATGATTTATATTGATATATTGATCATCAATTGTGTTGTAAATGTTGTACCTTGATGAACGTATCTTTTCTTTTATGTACACTGAGAGCATATGCACCAAGACAAATTCCTTGTGTGTCCAATCACACTTGGCCAATAAAATTCTATTCTATTCTATTCTATTCTATTCTATTCTATTCTATTCTATTCTATTCTATTCAGTGTTGGAACATTCACAATTTCTGGAGGCACAATTTCTGAATCTAGTTGTTCTGCATATCAGAACATCTAGACACAAGAACAGTTTTTCCCCGAATGCCAAACAAATAATTGCTTGGCGTTAACTCTGCTAAACAAATAATTCCCTCAACACTGTCAAACTATTTACTAAATCTGCACTACTATTAATCTTCTCATTGATCCCATCGTCCATCTCCTTCCACTTATTTATGACTATAACTTTGTTGCTTGTATCCTTACGATTTATACTGATATTGATTGTTTCCTGATTGTTTATTTGTAGCCTATGACTATCATTAAGTGTTATATCATTAAGTGTTAAATTTGTACCCTATGACTATCACTAAGTGTTGTAAGTGTTGTACCTTGATGAAGGTATCTTTTCTTTTATGTACACTGAGAGCATATGCACCAAGACAAATTCCTTGTGTGTCCAATCACACTTGGCCAATAAAAAATTCTATTCTATTCTATTCTATTCTATTCTATTCTATTCTATTCTATTCTATTCTATTCTATACATTTGTTCTAACTGTCAGGAAATTTCTCCTTAATTTTAAGTTGCTTTTCTCCTTGATTAGCTTCCATCTGTTGCTTCTTGTCCTGCCTTCAGGTGCTTTGGAGAATAGTTTGACTCCCTCTTTTTTGGGGCAGCCCCTGAGATATTGGAACACTGCTATCATGTCTCCCCTACTCCTTCTTTTCATTAAAGTAGACATACCCTATTCTTGCAACCATTCTTCATACGTTTTAGCCTCCAGTCCCCTAATCATCTTTGTTGCTCTTCTCTGCACTCTTTCTAGAGTCTCCACAACTTTTTTACATCGTGGCATCCAAAACTGAATGCAATATTCCAAGTGTGGCCTTACCAAGGCATTATAAAGTGGTATTAACACTTCACGTAATCTTGATTCTTTCCCTCTGTTTATGCAGCCCAGAACTGTGTTGGCTTTTTTGGCAGCTGCTGCACACGGCTGGCTCATATTTAACTGATTGTCCACTAGGACTCCAAGATCCCTCTCACAGTTACTACTGTTGAGAGTTTATATTGCCACTCATTTTTTTTTAAAATGACCTTTACATACAGGTAGTCCTCGACTTACGACCACAATGGAGCCCAACATTTCCGTGGTTGAGGGAGACCTTTTGTTAAGTGAGTTTTGCCCCATTGTAGGACCTTTCTTGCCACCGGTGTTAAGTGCATCCCTGCAGCCGGTCGTTAAGCAAATCGAGCTTCCCCGTTGATTTTGCTTGTCAGAAAGTCACGAAAGGGGGGTCATGTCACACACACGGGGACACTGCGATCGTCTTAAATGTGAGTCGGTTGCGAAACGTCTGAAATTTTGAGGGAGATGCTGCAACGGTCTCCAAGCGTGGAAAAAAAAATCCCTTTTTTTTCAATGCTGTTGTAAGTTGAATTTTCGCTGAATGAACCGTTGTAAGTTGAGGACTACCTGTATTTGTTTAAGGTTGTGAGAATGATCCTCATATTGAACGGGAAGCTTTTTTAGCACGTAGCCTGGATGGTCCTGAGTTTCTTTTTTGCATTCTGATTGAAAGTAAAACAGAGTTGACAGCTGGAATGCCAATGCTTAAATTAATAGCCTTGTAACCAAGACATCGAACGTAATTTAGTGTTGCAGTTTAATTATGCAACCTCCTGTTACCCGGAGGGAATTTTTACTTTCAGAAAAATTATTTTAGAATTTTAAGAGTAGCCAATCAAACTGTTAAAATGCTTTTTCTTTGGGTCTTTGTGAGAGTGTGTGTGTGTGTGTTTTTTGTTTTTTGTTTTGCTGGCGACGAGGATCTTGGTTCGAAAACAAATTGAATCATTTGTGAGGGAAATTGGTTGTGTATTTACTTGGCTTGTCTTGTGCTGCGAAAATAAAAACGAGGGGGTTGTGTTTCCGAAGTTCAATAAACAATCATTTTTCTCCCAAGCGGAAACCATCTTTTTAAACAGAGATTTGGAAGAAAAAAAGGAAGAGGAGGAGGGAGAAGAAGAAAATAAATTATATTGGCTGGAGACCTGCTACAAAGCGTTAAAATATCACCGGAGAAATAGAGATGTACAGGTACAAACGCTAAAAGCCTGGGACCGGGGCATTAAATATGACTTAAATTTTGTCTAGGGGAAGAAGCTGTCAATGCTAATTTCATTTTATGTCATTCTTAAAATGCAAACTTCCCCCAAAAGACCCATTTTAACTGGAAATAGACCTCAGTTATTTCTGTGCAGAAGTAGCTTGGATCAGGAGTGGGCTTCAGATCCTTTAGCAACGGGTTCGCTGCCGCGTTGCTGGGTGGGCGTGGCCATGGTGGGCGTGGCCTAATCAGCCGCCTGCACCATGGCGGGAGGGGGGGGGTTTCACCCTCCCCAGGCTCCAGAGGGTGAAAACTGCTTTCCCCGGGTCTGGAGGCCCTATGGAGGCCGGAAATAGGCCCGTTTCTGGAGTTCCGGAACCTCGGGTAGACCCGGTTTTTAACCTCCCAGACCCTCCACATGGCCCCTGCCCTCACCTGGAATGATGAACGGGCCACATGGAGACTTCTGGGAGGGGAGGGGCGGGGCGGGAATGGCCAGCCAGGGGTGGCATTTGCGGGTTCGTTGAACTCCCGGCAATCATTGACTAGAGGATCGACCGAACCTTGCCGAACCCCCAGGAGCCCTCCCCTGGCTTGGATTCTTGTTGCAGCGAAAAATTAAAATTAAAATTATCGTCCTTGACTTACGACCACAGTTGAGCCGAAAGCGTCCACTGCTTAGCCAGACTTTTGTTCCGTGAGTTTTGCCTCATTTTACGACCTTTCATGCCACCGACGTTAAGCGAATCGCTGCAGTGGATAAGTTAGTCACCGGTTGTTAAGTGAATCTGGCTTCCCTATCGACTTTGCTTGCCAGAAGGTCACAAAACGGGACCACATGACCTTGGGATGCAGCAACGGTCATTAAGCGTGAACCAGTTGCCAAGCCGTCTGAATTTTGATCACGTGATCATGGGGGCAGGCAGCAATGGTCGTAAGTGTGAAAAAACGGTCGTAAGTCACTCTTTTCAGTGTCGTTGCAACTTTGAACCGTCCCTAAATGAACTGTTGTAAGTCGAGGACTACCTTTATTTCTGAGAGCCCATCATGTTTTCATTTCTGTACAGGATTAACATTAATATGGTATTATTGGTTTTGTTTTGTTTTTTTAATTTTAAAAATAACACTTTGTATAGGTTTTGAAGCTTTTTGATTCCTCATGAGTCACGCTGGAGCTTGTGATTAGTGCAGGGGTCTCCAACCTTGGCCCCTTTAAGGCTTGTGGACTTCAACTCCCAGAATCCCTCAGCCAGCAAAGCAAAGCTGGCTGAGCAACTCTGGGAGTTGAAGTCCACAAGTCTTAAAGGGACCAAGGTTGGAGACCCGTGGATTAGTGTGCTCCGAAATTAGAAGTGCTGGCCAAATAATTCCTTTTTATTCTCTTTATTTAGGAAGCTGCTTGCTGGGCTCTGAACAATCTGCTTATGTATCAACCGACTCTGAATGAGAAGATCGGGGATGAAGAAAAAAAGTTAGTGGCTTGAGTGCGATCTTTTGCAATAGCAAAAACTTTTGTCAGCTGCAAATACTTTGGGTTTAAGTTTCTATTTCGCATGTAGAAGTGGAGAGTTTTCCATTTCTAGCTTCTATAAATATTTCCAAATTTAAAACGAGACACCCGGCATCAAAAACGTCAGCAAAAAAGCACTACAAAGAATGTTCTTCCTGCGCCAACTCAGAAAGCAGCGGTCTATTATTTTGAGGGGCTGTCACAAAGAAAGCGGGGGGGGGGGGCAACTTATTTTCCAAAGTACCTGAAGGCAGGACAAGAAGCAACGTAAGGAGGAAAGCAATCTGGAATTAAAGAGAAATTTCCTGACAGCTCGAACAATTAATCAGTGGAACAACTTGCCTTCAGAAGTTGTAAATGCTCCAACACTGGAAGTTTTTAAGAAGGGATTGAACAACCATTTGCCTGAAATGCTGTAGGGCAGTGATGGCAAATCTTTTCGATACTGAGTGGCCAAACCGCAATGTGTGCACATGTGCGTGCGCCGGAGCGCCGGAAACCCAAAAGACCAACTGGCTGGCACATGTATGCCTGTTTTTTTGGTCATTTTTGGCCATTTTCCAGCCAAAAACGGCCCACAAATGGCCTGAAAACGGCCCAAAAAATGACCTGAAAACATCCTGAAAATGGCTCCAAAAATGGCCAAAAAACAGACTGTTTTCCGGGCCGTTTCCAGGCGGTTTTCTGCCTCTCCAGCACCCATGAAAACAAGTTGGCCCGTTTTTAGCCTGTTTTTTTGCCCAGTTTTTTGCCCGAAAATGACCGAAATACAGCCCAAAAAAACCCAGCCTGAAAACGGCCAAAAAAGGGCCAAAAAAACCCAGGTCATTTTCCGGCCTGTAAATCTGGCTTTCCTCCATTGGCTTTGCTGGTCGGTAGGTTGCAAGAGATGATCACATGACCTTGGGAAACAGCGACGGTCGTAAGTATGAACCAGCGGCCAAGCGTCTGAATTTTGATCACGCGATCGTGCGGATGCTGCAAAGATGGTAACTCTGAAAAAACGGTCCTATGTCACATTGTTTAGTGCCGTTGTGATTTTGAACGGTCACTGAGCCGACTGTTGTAAGTCGAGGACTATCTGTAGTAACCTAGCTCTTAAAAGTTTTTTTTATATTCGTTTTCATTCCTGCTCAAATAACAGAATCGTAGGGAGTCTCCAGGGAAATAACTCTATTGTTCTGTTCGTCTCAGGTACCCAGCACATAGAGAGATGATGCTAGCCATGTTGATGTATTATTCTTCCAAAGAAGTGTTCCAGGCTGCTGCTAATGCCTTAGCTACTCTCGTGAAGCAAAATGGTAAAATATAACTTGAATAATGCCTCTGTCAGGGTTCCAAAGAACACCCCCAACGAAATAAAGCTCTGAGGCTTGAGGTTCCTCAAAGCTCCAATTTATTAGAGATGTCATGTTGGCACAGCTGGGAAAACCCGAAATTGAAAGCTTCCCGGTTTTCCACACTCAGTTGACAGTTCACGGCTCTGCCCCACACCCACAAGTTCATCACATTGTCCAATCAACTCTTCACACTCAAAATTGGATACAGTCTTCAGGCAGTCTCCATCAGCCGCGGGCAAAAGTCCTCGAATACGGAATGTTGTTATGACTAACTTTCTACCGCTCCAACAACAACCCCCTCCCAACTTCCCCAGCTAAAATATGTGGCAGTTAAGAAGCAAAAAGAAAATTGCCTTCCAAAACTGACAGCCTCAGGATGGCATTGCAAAACCAAGCCTTAATACGTTGAGGCCACTTGGAGGTTTGCCTGTGTCCTCAGGGTCTCCTCAACAACCCTCTAAAATGATGCAAATGACCAGCTGTCTGCAAGGAATATCAATCCTTCCATTCCCCACCATCCAGTCGAGCTGAAGAAGCTTTCTTGGATGAGAAGCGAAACGTCTTCAAAAGAAAAAAACAGAAAGTCCAGTTACCACTTGAAAAGAAAAAAAAAGCACCTTTGAGACGTTCTAAAAAGTTAGTTGCCTGCATTTAGCCTATATAATTTCTTTATTTTATTTTATTTTTTGTTTTGCTACTGTAGCAAATGCCAGAGAGATTCTCTTGGCCAAAGGGATTCACATGAATGTGCTGGAGATCATGCGGAAACGGGCAGATTCTCCCGAAATTGCAGAAAGCGCTTGCCGATTGCTGAACCATGCTTTCGAAGGAAGGTAACGGAACCTAAACTCTGAACAACTCGATCCCAAATCGACAATCCTCTAGGTTGATTCTTCCCTGGCTTCGTGTTTTTTCAGGGATCATTCCCACGGCCCTAAAATTAAGCCCTCTGTGTCGTGTCCCATTCCTACTCTGACGGCCGGGTCGGGGAAGTCTGTATCAAGCGTGGCCACAAAGCCTCTGCAGCTTTGCCAAAGTTCTGTCAGAGTTCTCAGGGCAGGCAGGAGTCCAAGATGTGACTTCAGCAATCCAAATTAGACTTTGCCTGACTCAAAGAATGCCAGAAAGCAGATCCTTTATATAGGCCATGGGGTGTGGCTCCATGACTCAGCCCTTATCCAGGGCTGCCCCTCCCTTCCTTTTGCTGACGTCGCCTCTCCATTCTCCGGAAGCGTGGATCTGTCCACCCTCCAGCTGCCAGCAATTCCAGCTCGTGACTGGCTTCATGCTCCTCATGTTCACATGCTGTGGGGGAGGGGTTTATTTGCTCGGTCTGTCCGGGCATGGTGCCAGGACTGGGGGCTGGAGGCATGCCAGGCCATTCATCTGCACTATCAGTCCCTGGCTGAGATAACAGGAGATGAGAGGGGCCTGGCTGCGGAGAGGGAGGTGGGCGAGGCACAACACTCTTTGGCTACGTACTTGTTCTGCCCTACGCTTCCCCAAAAACCATGAAGCAGGATCCTGATTTCAACAAAACCCCTTTTATTAAACAAACAGTGAATTCCTCTCATTCACCTTCAGCGAAGTCTTTCAAGGGAGAATTTACACTCACAGACCTTATCTGGCTTGGAGAGCTGCCAGGCTGATATCTTCAAAACTTGGGAAAGAGTCTTGGAGAGTCACAAATCAATTAGGCAAACTAATTGTCTCCTGCAAACTCCACTCCCCTTTCGCTCCTCTTTTATTCCCTCTGGGATGGGCCATTCATCGTCTACCTGTAGCCTTACTCCCAAGTCAACCCTTGTTCTTTAGCTGTTCCCTTCGTCTGGCAACTCTGTGTAGGCACACACCAGTAAACACCACCTCTGACTGGCCCCGCCCCCATCTAGTCTCTCATTCATTCATTTATTAGATTTTTATAAGTCTCAGTCCTTCCCCTGGAGTGGGGTGGGAATGGAGATTTTACACTATCCTTCCCCTGTTACGCCAACCAAGCCATGCCACACCCACCAAGCCACACCCACAGAACCGGTAGTAAAAATATTTGAAACCTACCACTGATGGGAATGGGGATTTTACAGTATCCTTCCCCTGGAGTGGGGTGGGAATGGAGATTTTACAGTATCTTTCCCCTGCCATGCCCACCAAGCCACGCCCACAAAACTGGTAGTAAAATTTTTTGAAACCCACCACTGGGTCTTATATTTGGTGAAATACGGTACTAAACGCACCCATCTGGCTGACAATCTTAACTGGGGCTTATTTTGGGGGTAGGGCTTATATTACCAGCACCCTGAAAAATCACGCTAGTGTTTATTTTTTCCGTTTGGGTCTTATTTTCGGGGAAACAGGATAATAAAAAACAGGTTATCAAGTAGTTGCTAGTTTATCCTTTCCGTCATTTATTTCCCAGTTTCTTGCAGCCGGATATCATGATCGCTGCTGCATCGGGATGCATAAAGACTATGAAGAAGCACAAAAGTTTGCCATCAGTACAGCTAGAAGCACTTAAAGTAATTTTACGTTGCATGGTTCCAGGTAAGACACCTTACAAGAACACAGTAGCGTAAACTAATCCAAACTAGGTACCAGGAATGAAGAGTCTTGTTTATGTCCACGTTCTTTTTTTAATTTATGTTTTTATTTCCTAATTATATATTTTGAAAGAGAGGGAAGATCAGGTACAGATAGAGAAATGTGGCGGATTCAGCAGCAAATCTGAACGACCACAAAAGAAATATATTCTACAGGGCCTCTGTGGCTCAGACTGCTAATGCAGTCTGTTATTAACAGCAGCTGCCTGCAATTACTGCAGGTTCTAGTCCCACCAGGCCCAAGGTTGACTCAGCCTTCCATCCTTTATAAGGTAGGTAAAATGAGGACCCAGATTGTTGGGGGCAATAAAAGTTGACTTTGTATATAAATATACAAATAGAGTGAAGACTATTGCTAACATAGTGTAAGCCGCCCTGAGTCTTCGGAGAAGGGCGGGATATAAATGCAAGAAAAAAAAAAATTCTAATAAGGGGGTGTCAAACTGGATTTGGGCCGGATGAGCATTGTAGTTCTCTGCCGCAGGTCAGATGTGGGGTGGGGGGGGAGAGATGGGACAGACATCTCCTATAGCACCCTGCCGGCCAAAATGGGGCGTGCCCCCCCTGTGCCCCATTTTCAGCCTGGACGGTCCACTGTAGCACCCTGTCAGCCAAAATTCGGCAGGGGGGTGCGCGTACACCCCCTGCATCCCGTTTTCAGCCTGGAGGGCAGGGGTGAAATGTAAAATTTGTTACTACCGGTTCTGTGGACGTGGCTTGATGGGAGGGGTAATGTGACTGGATGGGCGTGGCCAACTTTTTGTGTTTCTTTTTTTTTTTTTTTACTTTTAAAAGCATTTTTTCTACAACCTCTTCGGCAGTGGCTGCTTCTCTCTGCACTGCTGGGAGAGCGTCTTGTGCAATTTAGCAGCTGCGAGCCGCCGTTTTCCTCTAAGTCCCATCGGGACAGCGCTGCGGCACAGACAAGCAGTAGCCATGTTGAAAGAACCTTCTGGGTCCATTCCCAAATTGCTTCGGCCCTCCTGCGCCTACGCCGCCACCCCACCACCACGGCCCTTCAGCTTAGCGCGGCAGACCACAGGCCAAATAAAGTGCTTCAACTTGGCGGGGGGGCATAGTTTGAAACCAGAGGGGGTTGGCGGCATGCGGGCAGAGGCCTGGGGCAAGGCCGGAGTGGGGAAATGGCACATCTCCGGGCCATGACCCAAGGCAAAGGGTGAGCGGGCAGCATGCTTACCTTTGGTGAGCAGAGCGGGTGAGGCGCTAAGGCAAGGCACAGAGATCAGCTGGGCCATGTGGCAAAGGCAAGATATATAGGGCGGGGCGGGGTGGGGCCAGCCAGTGGTACGATTTGCGGATTCTCAGAACTGCACAGAATCATTACTAGCGGTTCGGTAGAATCGATCCGAACCGGCTGAAAACCACCCCTGTTCATATTGCATATTGGATTCTGAACTATGAAACCCTAAGTCTTTTTCTTTTGTGTGTGAGTGCGGGTATGCACGTATCTTTGATGCATTTCGATTACGATAATCGCTTTTACCAATTGTTTCCCTCTGTTGCAGGAGTGCTGAAAAAACAGCTCCAGGATAGTTCAGAAGACGCTAACCAGGAAGCAACACTTATGAAAAGTCAGTTTTTGTTAGAAGGAGGTCATTCCCTTGTCATTGGTGCTCTGAACACGGTACAGTTAATTTTTGTTACGTCTGCTTTATCGTAGTCACCGTGTATTTAATAAGTAACTCTTTTCAATACTACAGGCTGGTTGTAACAGCTGAATAAGGTCTGAGTTGCATGATCTTCCTTGAAGTGATCAGTCTATGAAATCATCTTCTTTTTATGACCCCATAATCCCTTGTGGGGTGGAGTCTGGGCAACTGAATAGAAATGAGTGTTTACTGGCCGGATGCCCTTCTTGTTGCCAGTACGGAGTTTTGTTCACTTATAAGTGTGGAAAAACAGCAACTTTGAACGGTCACTAAATGAATTGTCATAAGTCAAGGATTGCCTGTATTTGCATCAAGGCTTGATAAATTGGAAGATTTATGTAAACAAATATAACCATCTGTTTTTTGGGTTTGTTTGTTTTTGCTTCTAGTTTATTGGAAATCCAGGCATTCAGAGGTGCGGACTTCAAATACTTTCCACTATAAGAGATCGACCAACTTTATTACAAATGTTATCCAACCTAGGAATGGCAGATACTCTGCTCCACACACTACAGATGTATCCGGATGATCAAGGCAAGCAGAAAACCATTTATTTTGGATCGGAGAATGTCCGGTCACCAAATCAAAAGTTTCGTCAACCTGGAGAAATGTGCAGATGTATGAGCCGATTTCCAAAATTTTCTGTCATTGCTTTGAGACACGTATGATGGGTAGCCGTTTTTTAGAAAGTTGATCTAGAACAGGTTTTTTTTGTTTTTGTTTACATCTATATCCCGCCCTTCTCCGAAGACTCAGGGCGGCTTACAGTGTGTAAGGCAATAGTCTCATTCTATTTGTATATTTACAAAGTCAACTTATTGCCCCCCCAACAATCTGGGTCCTCATTTTACCTACCTTATAAAGGATGGAAGGCTGAGTCAACCTTGGACCTGGTGGGACTAGAACCTGCAGTAATTGCAGGCAGCTGGTGATGGCTAACCTTTTTGCTATTGCGTGCCAGGAGTGGGGGGAGTGCGGGATGGGGTTCCCATGCCACACCCATAATTCTATGCACCCACCCCGCACATCCACGTATGACCCCCTCCCCTGCTCCGGGATGCGATGGCCCAGTGGGCCTATTTTTCTCTCCCCAGGCAAAGAGTCTTTCTAGGTCGGACCAGAAGTTGGCAAATGGGCCATTTTTGGCCTCCGGAGGGCCTCTGGGGGTTCTCCAAGGGTATGGGGTGGGGAAGGCCTTTTTTGCCCTCCCAAGACTCCTAGAAAGGTTCTGGTGCCTGGGGAGATCAAAAAATGGGCCTTCCAGCCCCACTGTAATTTGGCAAATGGTCTGTTTCTGGCCTCAGGAGGGCTTCCGGTGGGATGGGAAAGGCTGTTTTCGCCCTCCCCAGGCTCCTAGAAAGGTTCTGGAGCCTGGAAAGAGAGAAAAATGGGCCTCCCGAGGTCCTTCAGAAGCAGGAAACAACCTGTTTCTCTACTTCTGGTGGGCCCAGTAGACCTGTAGCCTTACTCCCAAGTCAACCCTTGTTCTTTAGCTGTTCCCTTCGTCTGGCAACTCTGTGTAGGCACACACCAGTAAACACCACCTCTGACTGGCCCCGCCCCCATCTAGTCTCTCATTCATTCATTTATTAGATTTTTATACCGCCCTTCTCCCGAAGGACCGAGTCTCAGCTGATCGGGAGGAAATGGGGATTTTGCAGTATCCTTCCCCTGGAGTGGGGTGGGAATGGAGATTTTACACTATCCTTCCCCTGTTACGCCAACCAAGCCATGCCACACCCACCAAGCCACACCCACAGAACTGGTAGTAAAAATATTTGAAACCTACCACTGATGGGAATGGGGATTTTACAGTATCCTTCCACTGGAGTGGGGTGGGAATGGAGATTTTACAGTATCTTTCCCCTGCCATGCCCACCAAGCCACGCCCACAAAACTGGTAGTAAAATTTTTTGAAACCCACCACTGGGTCTTATATTTGGTGAAATACGGTACTAAACACACCCATCTGGCTGACAATCTTAACTGGGGCTTATTTTGGGGGTAGGGCTTATATTACCAGCACCCTGAAAAATCACGCTAGTGTTTATTTTTTCCGTTTGGGTCTTATTTTCGGGGAAACAGGATAATAAAAAACAGGTTACCAAGTAGTTGGTAGTTTATCCTTTCCGTCATTTATTTCCCAGTTTCTTGCAGCCGGATATCTTGATCGCTGCTGCATCGGGATGCATAAAGACTATGAAGAAGCACAAAAGTTTGCCGTCGGTACAGCTAGAAGCACTTAAAGTAATTTTACGTTGCATGGTTCCAGGTAAGACACCTTACAAGAACACAGTAGCGTAAACTAATCCAAACTAGGTACCAGGAATGAAGAGTCTTGTTTATGTCCACGTTCTTTTTTTTATTTATTGTTTTTATTTCCTAATTATATATTTTGAAAGAGAGGGAAGATGAGGAAACCAGGTACAGATAGAGAAATGTGGAGGATTCAGCAGCAAATCTGAACGACCACAAAAGAAATATATTCTACAGGGCCTCTGGTGGCTCAGACTGCTAATGCAGTCTGTTATTAACAGCAGCTGCCTGCAATTACTTCAGGTTCTAGTCCCACCAGGCCCAAGGTTGACTCAGCCTTCCATCCTTTATAAGGTAGGTAAAATGAGGACCCAGATTGTTGGGGGCAATAAAAGTTGACTTTGTATATAAATATACAAATAGAGTGAAGACTATTGCTAACATAGTGTAAGCCGCCCTGAGTCTTCGGAGAAGGGCGGGATATAAATGCAAAAAAAAAAAAAAATTCTAATAAGGGGGTGTCAAACTGGATTTGGGCCGGATGAGCGTTGTAGTTCTCCACCGCAGGTCGGATGTGGGGGGGGGGAGAGATGGGACAGACATCTCCTATAGCACCCTGCTGGCCAAAATGGGGCGTGACCCCCCTGTGCCCCATTTTCAGCCTGGACGGTCCACTGTAGCACCCTGTCAGCCAAAATTCGGCAGGGGGGTGCGCGTACACCCCCTGCATCCCGTTTTCAGCCTGGAGGGCAGGGGTGAAATGTAAAATTTGTTACTACCGGTTCTGTGGACGTGGCTTGATGGGAGGGGTAATGTGACTGGATGGGCGTGGCCAACTTTTTGTGTTTCTTTTTTTTTTTTTTACTTTTAAAAGCATTTTTTCTACAACCTCTTCGGCAGTGGCTGCTTCTCTCTGCACTGCTAGGAGAGCGTCTTGTGCAATTTAGCAGCTGCGAGCCGCCGTTTTCCTCTAAGTCCCATCGGGACAGCGCTGCGGCACAGACAAGCAGTAGCCATGTTGAAAGAACCTTCTGGGTCCATTCCCAAATTGCTTCGGCCCTCCTGCGCCTACGCCGCCACCCCACCACCACGGCCCTTCAGCTTAGCGCGGCAGACCACAGGCCAAATAAAGTGCTTCAACTTGGCGGGGGGGCATAGTTTGAAACCAGAGGGGGTTGGCGGCATGCGGGCAGAGGCCTGGGGCAAGGCCGGAGTGGGGAAATGGCACATCTCCGGGCCATGACCCAAGGCAAAGGGTGAGCGGGCAGCATGCTTACCTTTGGTGAGCAGAGCGGGTGAGGTGCTAAGGCAAGGCACAGAGATCAGCTGGGCCGTGTGGCAAAGGCAAGATATATAGGGCGGGGCGGGGTGGGGCCAGCCAGTGGTACGATTTGCGGATTCTCAGAACTGCACAGAATCATTACTAGCGGTTCGGTAGAATCGATCCGAACCGGCTGAAAACCACCCCTGCTCATATTGCATATTGGATTTCGAACTATGAAACCCTAAGTCTTTTTCTTTTGTGTGCGAGTGCGGGTATGCACGTATCTTTGATGCATTTCAATTACGATAATTGCTTTTACCAATTGTTTCCCTCTGTTGCAGGAGTGCTGAAAAAACAGCTCCAGGATAGTTCAGAAGACGCTAACCAGGAAGCCATGCTAACACTTATGAAAAGTCAGTTTTTGTTAGAAGGAGGTCATTCCCTTGTCATTGGTGCTCTGAACACGGTACAGTTAATTTTTGTTACGTCTGCTTTATCGTAGTCACCGTGTATTTAATAAGTAACTCTTTTCAATACTACAAGTAACAGCTGAATAAGGTCTGAGTTGCATGATCTTCCTTGAAGTGATCAGTCTATGAAATCATCTTCTTTTTATGACCCCATAATCCCTTGTGGGGTGGAGTCTGGGCAACTGAATAGAAATGAGTGTTTACTGGCCGGATGCCCTTCTTGTTGCCAGTACGGAGTTTTGTTCACTTATAAGTGTGGAAAAACAGCAACTTTGAACGGTCACTAAATGAATTGTCATAAGTCAAGGATTGCCTGTATTTGCATCAAGGCTTGATAAATTGGAAGATTTATGTAAACAAATATAACCATCTGTTTTTTGGGTTTGTTTGTTTTTGCTTCTAGTTTATTGGAAATCCAGGCATTCAGAGGTGCGGACTTCAAATACTTTCCACTATAAGAGATCGACCAACTTTATTACAAATGTTATCCAACCTAGGAATGGCAGATACTCTGCTCCACACACTACAGATGTATCCGGATGATCAAGGCAAGCAGAAAACCATTTATTTTGGATCGGAGAATGTCCGGTCACCAAATCAAAAGTTTCGTCAACCTGGAGAAATGTGCAGATGTATGAGCCGATTTCCAAAATTTTCTGTCATTGCTTTGAGACACGTATGATGGGTAGCCGTTTTTTAGAAAGTTGATCTAGAACAGGTTTTTTTTGTTTTTGTTTACATCTATATCCCGCCCTTCTCCGAAGACTCAGGGCGGCTTACAGTGTGTAAGGCAATAGTCTCATTCTATTTGTATATTTACAAAGTCAACTTATTGCCCCCCCAACAATCTGGGTCCTCATTTTACCTACCTTATAAAGGATGGAAGGCTGAGTCAACCTTGGACCTGGTGGGACTAGAACCTGCAGTAATTGCAGGCAGCTGGTGATGGCTAACCTTTTTGCTATTGCGTGCCAGGAGTGGGGGGAGTGCGGGATGGGGGGTTCCCATGCCCACACCCATAATTCTATGCACCCACCCCCGCACATCCACGTATGACCCCCCCTCCCCCCTGCTCCGGGGATGCGATGGCCCAGTGGGCCTATTTTTCTCTCTCCCCAGGCAAAGAGTCTTTCTAGGTCGGACCAGAAGTTGGCAAATGGGCCATTTTTGGCCTCCGGAGGGCCTCTGGGGGTTCTCCAAGGGTATGGGGTGGGGAAGGCCTTTTTTGCCCTCCCAAGACTCCTAGAAAGGTTCTGGAGCCTGGGAAGATCAAAAAATGGGCCTTCCAGTCCCACTGTAATTTGGCAAATGGTCTGTTTCTGGCCTCAGGAGGGCTTCCGGTGGGATGGGAAAGGCTGTTTTCGCCCTCCCCAGGCTCCTAGAAAGGTTCTGGAGCCTGGAAAGAGAGAAAAATGGGCCTCCCCCCCCGAGGTCCTTCAGAAGCAGGAAACAACCTGTTTCTCTACTTCTGGTGGGCCCAGTAGACCTGTAAATCGGCATGCATGCCAGAGCTGAGCTCCCGTGCCCACTGATATGGCTACGCGTGCCACCTGTGGCACACATGCTGTAGGTTTACCATCACGGATCTAGAAAGTTTGCATGCAATGCTTCACCGTATTTTCAGATTTGCGTGCATGACTCGTTGTTGGTTACTTGACCCGTTGTTGGTTACTTCCAGTCAAATTAGAACATAGAATAATAGAGTTGGAAGGGACCTTGGAGGTCTTCTAGTCCAATCCATGGCTCAAGCATGTTCTGACCCAACTCCCCAACACAACAAATCCTCTGAAGTTAAATCAATGATTCCTTTATTAGGAGCACCAGCAGTGCCGGAAAATGTTTCTGTTCTCACTGCAGCCTAAAAAGTCTGTCCAGCAGAGAGACGAATAGTTGTCTGCCACACCTATTCATCTCCGCCCCCTGCCTTTTATCCCCAGAGCTAGAGTGGGGCTTCACTACCAGCGGTGGCTCTTCTGTCCCAAGGACCGGCCCATGGATTTCCACTGCTCTCCTCTCCTCTGCCTTCTGTGCATCCGTGCATCTCGCACTGGACCCAGCTTTTCCTCCTCTTCCTCATCAGCCACCTCGAAACCTGGGGGCTGTTGACTCTTCATCTGAGGGCTGATGGACGGCCCAGGCTCTGCCTCTTTCTCTCTGCCAGCTCCATTCCAAAATTCACTTAACAAATGTCTCACTTAACAACAAAATTTTTGGGCTCCATTGCGGTTGTAAGTCGAGGACTACCTGTACTACTGTTGCTATTGTGTATTTGATAAATATTTCCATTGTAATATTCTCAACTTTCTTTTCTCTCTAGAAATACAATGCTTAGGTTTAAACTTTCTGGGATCCTTGATATCAAAAAAGATCTTATGTACGGCCACTTTCTATGCCTTGGTATCTCCTTTGGTTTCGACGTTACGACGCTTTAAGGATGTTGTCGAAATTCAGGCTCAGGTATGCACAAATGCGACACTTACTTGGGCAGGAAGATTCTTGGGGGAAACTTAAATTCAGATATTTGATATATTTTTTTCTTCTTGATGTTGTACCAAAAGCAAGGAAGAGGATTAGGGGACTGGAGGCTAAAACATATAAAGAACGGTGGCAGGAACTGGGTATGTCTAGTTTAATGAAAAGAAGGACTAGGGAGACATGATAGCTGTGTTCCAATATCTCAGGGGTTGCCACAAAAAAGAGGGAGTCGGGCTGTTCTCCAAAGCACCTGAGGGTAGAACAAGAAGCAATGGGTGGAAACTGATCAAAGAAAGAAGCAACTTAGAACTAAGGAGAAATTTCCTGACAGTGAGAACAATTAACCAGGAGGACAACCTAACTCCAGAAATTGTGAATTCTCCAACACTGGAGGTTCCTTCCAACTATTCTATTCTATTCTATTCTATTCTATTCTATTCTATTCTATTCTATTCTATTCTATTCTATTCTATTCTATTCTAGTCATTCCCTATTCTATTCTTTCTCTGTTCTATTCTATTCTATTCTATTCTATTCTATTCTATTCTATTCTATTCTATTCTATTCATTCCCTATTCTATTCTTTCTCTGTTCTATTCTATTCTATTCTATTCTATTCTATTCTATTCTATTCTATTCTATTCTATTCTATTCTATTCTATTCTATTCTATTCATTCCCTATTCTATTCTTTCTCTGTTCTATTCTATTCTATTCTATTCTATTCTATTCTATTCTATTCTATTCTATTCTATTCTATTCTATTCTATTCATTCCCTGTTCTATTCTTTCTCTGTTCTATTCTATTCTATTCTATTCTATTCTATTCTATTCTATTCTATTCTATTCTATTCTATTCTATTCATTCCCTGTTCTATTCTATTCTATTCTATTCTATTCTATTCTATTCTATTCTATTCTATTCTATTCTATTCATTCCCTATTCTATTCTTTCTCTGTTCTATTCTATTCTATTCTATTCATTCCCTATTCTATTCTTTCTCTGTTCTATTCTATTCTATTCTATTCTATTCTATTCTATTCTATTCTATTCTATTCTATTCTATTCCTACCGTTTCCCCTAAAATAAGACATCCCCTGATAATAAGCCCAATCGGGCTTCTGAGCGCATGTGCTAAAATAAGCCCTCCCCGAAAATAAGCCCTCCTCAAAAATATTTAAACGCCTGCGCAGCTGGTCCCCACCATTTCCTCTGGTTAGGGTTAGGGAGACAGAGCTGGAAATCAGTTACGACGGCAAGAGGAGCCCTGTCTTGCTCCACGCGCCCCAAAATAATAAGACCTCCCCGAAAATAAGGCCAAGCACTTATTTCGGGCTTCAAAAAAACATAAGACAGGGTCTTATTTTCGGGGAAAGACAGGTATTTCTATATTTCTATTATTTCTATTCTAATGAATGCGCAGATAATCCTCAATTTAAGTCCCTGATAGAATCTGCCCATATTGAAACCAGCTAAGGAATGTTTAAATCTTAAACTCTCCATTCCGGACTTATTAAGGGTACATTTTTGAGCCGACGGTACATTTTCATTCATTCTATAATTTCATGATAGGGATTTCAAATGATCGCAACCATACTCGACTCATCCCCTTGGTTTGCAAAGCTGCTCATACAGGAATCGTTTGAGACCTGCCTCTTCTACCAGCTCTCCGTGTGTTTTAATGAACAAAGAGATCAGCAGGTAATTGATAATTTCGCTGTCCTCGGGTTACGACGGTTCATTCAGCGGCCGTTCAGAGTGACGACGTGACTGGAAAAAAGCGACTTATGAATATTTTTCCACCCTGATGACTGTTGCAACATTTCCCCCCATGGTCACGTGTTCAAAATCCGGATGCTTGCCCACCGACGCATATTTATGACGGCTGCAGGGTCCCGGGGCCACACGCAATCCGCTTTTGGGGAATCCAGATTCGCTTAACGTCCACATTACTAATGTAATAACTGACAGCAACCATCTCGCCTAGCTGCAGAAATATTGGGCCTCAATTTTGGTCGTAAGTCGAGGCCTACCTGTATCCTCCTTTACTCCTTTTGAATGGGTCTCAGCCCTTCAACTCATTTCTTCTAACACTCCTGGGAAGACAATCTTTAATTTATGAAATACGTGAACGTAAGTTAAACCTCACGCGAACGTGCACCCAAGTTTCTTTTATTTTTTCATGTTAACATTTTTGTTGAGTTATAGGGTAATACAAAATACAAAGTAAATAGGAAAGCAGTGGGGGAGGAGGAGAAGGAGAAATGAGCAAAGGTAAAAAAAAGAAAAGAAAAAGAAACATTTGACTTCCGACTCTCTCTGTTCCGGTAAAATAAGGCATTAACCTCAAATCACAACTTTTTGCTTTTTCCTGATAATATAAACAAGCCCTTTCTATAAAGATCTATCAGTCATCATCATTGTTTAATGAGCCCATAATCCCTTGCGGGGTGGAGTCTGGGCAAATGAATGGAGCTGAGCGTTTTAATGGCCGGATGCCCATCCTGTTGCCAGTGCGGAGTTATATTCAGCAGATATATTCTCATTGTGCCCAGAGAGAGAGAGAGAAATATCTGCCTCTATCTAGGATCGAACTCACAGCCTCCTGATTGTGAGGCGAGAGCTCCACCTCTAGGCCACCGCACCACTCCGTATAAAGATCTATCGATCTAATCGGTAAATCCCAAAGTCAATGTTTTGTTCTTCTCCGCATCAGGCACGAAGTTCAGAAGCGGTGTTCTGACCTAGGTGTTCCCAAACCACAAAGCAGATTCCTTATCCTGACAAAAATCCCTTTTTATTAAGTTACTGTGAATTCTTCTCATTCACATCCAGCAAAGTCTTTCAAGGGAGAATTTACAGTCACAGACCTTATCTAGCTTGTAGAGGTGCCAGGCCGATATCTTCAAAACTTGGCAAGGAGTCTCGGAAAATCACGGACCAATTAGGCGAACTAATTGTCTCCAGCAAACTCCACTCCCCCTTCGCTCCTCTTTTATTCCCTCTTGGAGGGACTATTCATCGTTCACCTGTGGCTTTACTCCCAAGTCGACCCTTGTTCTTTAGCTGTTCCCTTCGTTTGGCAACTCTGCGCATGCGCACACTGGGAACAGGCTCCAGCTGTTCTTCTGCCTCACTGTTGTCCGACTCCGAAGGCAGCTGATAACTCTCAGATGGCCCTGGTCCTCTTTCTGCCTCTGACGCAGAGCTCTCATCAGAGCCTTCCCCAGACTCCAGGACTAGCCCATGTTCCTCCCCAACCTCCTCACTGTCCGAATCAGTGGTCGGTCTCCATGTGGAAACAAAAGCGGTCTCCATGTGGAAACAAAGCAAGCGGTCTCCATGTGGTCTCCATGTGGAAAGCGGTCTCCATGTGGAAACAAAAGTAAGCGGTCTCCATGTGGAAACAAAAGTATTCATGTTCTTTTCTTTAATCAAAGTGGGTCTACGTGCACCCAAGTTTCAATCCTCTTTTGGTTTCTAGTTTCAAAGCCTTTGCTGTAAATGCTTTGCGAAAATAACTGACCACGACAACTTGAAAAACCTGATGCTGGAGAAGGCCTGTGAGGAATGCAACAGCGTTATGGCCGAGTGTTTGCTGCTCCTGGGCGCCGACGTGAATACAAGCTCGAAGGAAAAGCCCTTAATTTACGAAGTACGTAAGTTAAAACCGCGGGCAGACAGGCTCAAGTCTAAAATCGCCTGGTTTTTAACGCCTCGGTTCGAAACCTTTGTTCCTCTCCTTAAAACGAAAAGAACGGCTTTAATCCAATGTATTTGTCAAGGTGGCAAGGCTTCCCAAAGGTGTGTGTTTTTTTTTCCAAGAGGCAACGGGACTTTCTGATTTTGCTTTGAAGACGTTTCGCTTCTCCTCCAAGAAGCTTCTTCAGCTCTGACTTGCATGGTGGGGAATGGAAGGATTGATATTCTTTGCAGACAGCTGGTCGTTTGCATCCTTTTTAGAGAGTCGTTGAGGCCACTTGGAGGTTTGTCTGTTTTGTCACAGGCTGAAAAAAGCACCGTTGGGACAACCCAGCCACGATGACTGAGAATCTCCATAGACTTTTAGCGATGCTCTTTGGGGTGAACACCCTTTGAATGGGGTGGGAGTAGGAATGGATTTCCAAGTGGCCTCAACGAACTCTCTAAATCTCTCCTCCTCCTCCTCTCCTTCCCCTCTTCTCTTTCCCCTTCCTGTTCCCATCCTCCTCTTTCTCCCCTTCCCCTCTTCCTCTTCCTCTTCCCTTCCTCTTCCTTCTCTTCTCCTTCTCTCCTCCATTTTCCCTTCCCCCTCCTCCTCCCCACTTCTTTTCCTCTGTCTCCTCTCCTTCCCTCCTCCATTTTCCTTCCCTCCTCCCCTTCTCCTCCTCCTCTTCTTCTCCTTCTCCTTCCCTCCTCCACTTTCCTCCCCTCCTCCTCCTCCCCTTCTTCTCCTCTTTCTCTTCTCCTTCTTCTTCCCTCATCCATTTTCCTTCTCCTCTTCCTCCTCTTCTCCTTCCCTTCCTCCTCTATTTTCCCTTCCCTCCTCCCCTTTTCCTCCTCCTTCTCTCCTCCATTTTCCTTCCTCCTCCTCCCCCCTCCTCCTCCATCTCTTCTCCTTCCCTTCTCTGTTTTCCTTCTCCTCCTCCTCCTCTCCTTCTCCCTCCCCTCCTCCATTTTCCCTTCCTTCCTCCTCCCCTTCTTCTCCTCCTCCTCTCCTTCTCCTTCCCTCCTCCATTTTCCCTTCCTCCTCCTCCCCTTCTTCTCCTCCTCCTCTTCTCCTTCTCCTTCCCTCCTCCATTTTCCTTCTCCTTCCCTCTTCTCTTTCCCCTTCCTTCCTCCTCCTCTCCTTCTCCTTCCCTTCTCTATTTTCCTTCCTCCTCCTCCTCCTCCTCTCCTCCTTCTCCTTCCTCCTCTATTTTCCCTTCCCTTCTCCTCTTTCTCCTTCTCCTTCCTTCTCTTCTCCTCCTCCTCCTCTCCTTCCCCTCTTCTCTTTCCCCTTCCTGTTCCCATCCTCCTCTTTCTCCCCTTCCCCTCTTCCTCTTCCTCTTCCCTTCCTCTTCCTTCTCTTCTCCTTCTCTCCTCCATTTTCCCTTCCCCCTCCTCCTCCCCACTTCTTTCCTCTGTCTCCTCTCCTTCCCTCCTCCATTTTCCCTTCCCTCCTCCCCTTCTCCTCCTCCTCTTCTTCTCCTTCTCCTTCCCTCCTCCACTTTCCTCCCCTCCTCCTCCTCCCCTTCTTCTCCTCTTTCTCTTCTCCTTCTTCTTCCCTCATCCATTTTCCTTCTCCTCTTCCTCCTCTTCTCCTTCCCTTCCTCCTCTATTTTCCCTTCCCCTCCTCCCCTTTTCCTCCTCCTTCTCTCCTCCATTTTCCCTTCCCCTCCTCCTCCCCCTCCTCCTCCATCTCTTCTCCTTCCCTTCTCTGTTTTCCCTTCTCCTCCTCCTCCTCTTCTCCTTCTCCCTCCCTCCTCCATTTTCCCTTCCCTTCCTCCTCCCCCCTTCTTCTCCTCCTCCTCTTCTCCTTCTCCTTCCCTCCTCCATTTTCCCTTCCTCCTCCCCTTCTTCTCCTCCTCTTCTCCTTCTCCTTCCCTCCTCCATTTTCCTTCCTTCCTCCTCCCCTTCTTCTCCTCCTCCTCTTCTCCTTCTCCTTCCCTTCTATTTTCCTTCCCTCCTCCTCCTCCTCCTCTCCTCCTTCTCCTTCCCTCCTCTATTTTCCCTTCCCCTCCCCCCCTTTTCCTCCTCCTTCTCTTCTCCTCCTCCTTCCCTCCTCCATTTTCCCTTCCCCTTCTCCTCCTCCTCCCCCCTTCTTCTCCTCTTTCTCCTTCTCCTTCCCTCCTCCATTTTTCCTTTCCTAGGTTTGTGAGAAAGGAAGCAACCCAAAAGTGGTCGAACTCCTGCTCAACAGTGGCGCCCGTGAACAAGACGTTCGCAGCGCTCTAACAGTCAGCATGAAGAAAGGGGACAGCGAGATCATCAGTCTGCTTCTGAAAAAACTTTGCCTGGATGTGACCAACCGTAGCATTTGCCTGGGAGGATTCGGTATCGGGCGAATCGAACCTTCGTGGCTGATCCCCTTGTTTCCAAGCAGACCTGCGTCCTCCCGGAAGCAAACGAGTATGTGTTCCTAGAAGGGATGCTAATCTTAAGATACGTGTAGTTGTCAGGCGCGAACGATCGGATCAGGCACGAACGATCGGTGTAGAGTTCAAACTACTACTTTATTGTGGTCTGCCTATCATACAGGTAGTCCTCGACTTACAATTGTTTGTTTAGTGACCGTTCAAAGTTAACAACGGCGCGGGGAAAAGTTACTTACGACCATTTTTTTCGTACTTACGACCGTTGCAGCATCCCGATGGTCACGGGACTTACATTCGGGTGCTTGACAACCAATTCACATTTATTGCAGTGTCCCAGGGGTCACATGACAAGCAAAGTCAACGGAGGGAAGCCAGATTCGCTTTAACAACCCTGTCACTCATTTAACAAGTCCAGTGATTCACTTAACAAATTTGGCAAGAACATGGGGGCAAGGTTCACTGGGCAAATTTCTCACTTAACAACATAAATGTTGGGCTCCGTTGTGGTCGTAAGTCGAGGACTATCTGTATTAAGACACAAACTGAATCCCATCGTTTGGCAGCTCTGCATTTTTTTGAAACGGGCTATCAAAACTTTCCAGTTGCTCCGAACTGGAAATCGAACTACGTGAACACCGCCTGTATGTTCCAATTACTCACGGCTCTGAACACAGCCATTGTACGTAGCACCGCAAGGGTGTCAAACTGGATTCCTTCGAGGGCCCGATCAGCACTGTAGATCTCCTCCACGGGCCGAGGGAGGAGGGGAGAGAGAGGGATAGATGTCTCCTGCAGCACTTTGCTGGGCAGAATGGGGCACAGGGAGGCCGTGCCCGGTCTCGCCCTGCGGCCCGTTTTCGGCCTAGACAGCCTCCTGCAGCATTTTGCCGCCCAAAACAGAGCATGGAGAGGCACCACGAGCCGATCCTTTGCTATTTTCAGGCCGGCCCTGTGGCTCAAATCTAAGCACCCCACGGGCCAGATACGGGTGGTATTCGCTTATCTTCGCTACCGGTTTGCAAATGCGAGCGCATGCGCCACCTCCGCACATGCGCAGAGCATCAAAAACGGGACGTGATAACGCCCAGGCGGGTGAGCGGAGCCTCCTGCGGCCGCCGCTGCTGGTTCGCACAAACCGGATAAAACCGGCTGAATAGCACCCACTTGAGTTTGACACTCTTGTAGTACCAGCACCTAGTCCGTCCAATATTTGTGAAATAGTATTACTTTTCTTTCTCGCACGTAAGATCCAAGTTCTCCGTTGGCCGTAATGGTCCTTCGATACCAGAGGACGAGTAGTTACGAAGATCAGTCAAGATCGGACATCAGTAGCCAGAACGATGAAATGCAGAAGTTGGAAGAATGGACGTTCTTACCTGACCCTTTAGTGGACAGTGTTTTCTTGTTGACTGACGACGTCGACAGCGAAGGTGCGGGTGCTTAATGGAATGAACAGATTTATCCCTCTATTAATATATAAACACCAGCATATAAAAAGAACATGTTCCATTGGGTGTATGAACATGAGTGTGATGTGTGTATGTCAGAAAGATATGTGGGATTCTAAAGTTTTCTACAGCACATTTTTAAAAAAATGTTATCTCTGCCTCCATTCCTCTAGCTGTAATGTGCAATGATATAACCTAATCTGCTTCAATCTGCATAATCTATGCCAGTGGTCCTCAACCTTTATAGTGCTGCGACCCCTTTAATACAATTCCCCACGATGTGGCGACCCCCAACTGTAAAATTATTTTCATTTTGAATTTATCGCGCCTGAAGCCGTATTGGCTAGCGATCTGAACTGCTTGCGATTGCCTTGAGGACGGAGGCATTAAAGCGGAGACTCCTCCCCTATTAAGTTTATCGCGCCTGAAGCCAGATTAGGCTAGCGATTGGGAGTGATTGCAGCTGGCTTGAGAGGGAGACATCAGAGCAAAGATTTCTCTCTTTTTTAATTCATCGCACCTGAAGCCGAATTCGGCTAGCGGTTTGAAGAGCCTGCAGCTGGTTTGTGGAGTCAACCATTGGAGCGCGATTCTTCGACTCGCAAGTATACTTCCCATATTTCCGGTGGTCTTAGGTGACCCCTGGCAAATCGTCATTCAACCCCCAACGGGGTCGCGACCCACAGGTTTTGAGAGAACCGCTGATCTATGCATTATGGATATGCAGAACATATTATTGTTTTAATTAACTTCACTGCAACTCGGAATTTGTAAGTCAGAAGTGGCGTGTATTGCGTGAGAACTTAAACATCTAGTCATGAACTTACATTTGTGCACTTACTCTATGCTGTCTGATGACCTTTAGTAGGAGCAAAGAAGCCCTAGTAAACTTTTAGTAAGCTACTTTACAGAAGGAGAGGACAGGAGATGCAGCTGTTGCTCTGTGTACATGTCCTTTTCACATTTTTTTTTAAAATTTGAATTTATATCCCGCCCTTCTCCGAAGACTCAGGGCGGCTTACATTGTGTATACATTTAAATATAATTCTTGTTTGTTTAACATTAAATAATGTTAACCTGGCTTAACATGAAATAGATGCACTATTTACTCTAAAAGTCTTCTTTAAAAGTTAAAATCCTGTATTATTCAGGTTTCTGATGAGAGTTAGTTCTATTTTTTGTAAATAAATTAATTGAGGCTACCGTACAGGTAGTCCCCGATTTACAACAAGTTCATTTAGCGACTGTCCAAAGTTACATCATTGGAAAAAAAGTGACCAAAGGCCTTTTGCGACTTTCTGACAAGCAAACTCAACGGGGAAGCCAGATTCACGTAACAGCCGTGTTACTATTTTACAAACTCGAGGGATTCTGTGGGATTCTGTAAAATGGGACAAAGCTCACTTAATGAATGTCTCACTTAACAATGGAAAGTTTGGGCTCCATTGTGGTTGTAGGTTGAGGACCGCTTGTATATTCTTCGGTCATATCATGCTACCTTTCTGAGTGGCGTGATGGCCTAGGCTAATCGCCTCCTGCTCAGAAGGTTGGGAGTTCAATCCTAGGTGGTGCAGATAATTTCTCTCTCCCTGGGCACAAAAAAAAAATTTAAAAAAAATTGCTGTGAACTCCATGGAGGTGTCAGGAAGGGCATCCGGCCAGTAAATTCTCAGCTCTATCCAGTCACCCGACTCTACCCTGAATTACTTAAGAGGGATGAAAGTCATAAAAGGGGAGAGTATCATACTACATTTCTGAAATCCGGATTGTTGGTGTGTTTGAGTGTATTTAGTTTTTTCCCCACTTCTCTGTTTTATACATAGGTATGTAATTTATTTTAACCTATTGTTTTCTTTTTGCCTCAGGGAGTGAAAGCTCGTTTATAGTGAGGCAGAAATCTTACTCTGTGGCAGCTGCCGACCGCCAGAAACCTCTTCAGACGTTTACGCCTCCTCTACAAAGACATTCCAAGTCTGTGGTGAGACCAATAGTTCAAACGGGTTCTAATTGTACCGGTAGTCCTCATTTAACGACGATCAGTTCAACCCCCGTTCAAAGTTACAATGACTCTATGCAGTGGTGGGATTCAAATAATTAAACAACCGGTTCTCTGCCTAATGAATGGCTGGGTGGGCGTGGCCATGGTGGGCGTGGCCAGGGGTGTGTGACAGACAGCACTTGGCCTCCTGCACTCGCCTGGGAGTAAAAATGGGCCACGCGGGGCGCCCACCCACGCTCCATATTGGGCCTAGTAGGCCTCCCTGCAGCCTCCTGGGGTGAAAAGGGCCACGGGGAAGGGGGGGGCGCGCACCACACATCCCACTCCGCACCCCGTTTTGGGCCTAGGAGGCCTCCCTGCACTTATCTGGGAGCCGAAATGGGACGTGTGGGAACTTCTGGAAGGGGTGTGGCGGGAAGGGGCAGGGCCGCCCAGTGATTTAACTACTGGTTCACCCGAATTGGGCCGAACCGACTGAATCCCACCACTGGCTCTACGACCCCAGTGACTCCAGAGCATTGCGACCGTCATAAATATGAACCAGTTGCCAAGTGTGGTTCATCGGGGTGGCTGCAACGGTTGTAAGTGTGAAAAACGGTCCTAAGTCGCTTTTGTCTCGAATGCCGTTGTAACTTTGAACGGTCACTAAATGAACTTTTGCAAGTTGAGGACCACCTATATTTAGCCATGTCTTTCTTTTATCCGTAGTGTCTATAGTATTTTACGTGGACAGGGAAAAATAAATCCCTCGGCTAAATTAGATTAGCACTCTTGGCGAGCAAGGAATCGTGTCTTGAATGTGGAATATCCTTAAAGAATAGAATAACAGAGTTGGAAGGGACCTTGGAGGTCTTCTAGTCCAACCCCCTGCTTAGGCAGGAAACCCTATACCAGCTAATGTGCGGCTCCTCTCCTGTGTGCTATGCAAGGCTTTTGTATGCTATGCATCCATACCATCTGCGCATGTGCAAGGCTTTTGTGCACATTCCCCCTTGCGCTGCTCGCGCAATCGCACCATCTGTGCATGCACACAGCTTTTGCGTGGCTCCCCCATGCACTGCGCATGTAATTGCACCATCTGTGCATGCACACAGCTTTTGTGTGGCTCCCCCATGCGCTGCGCATGTAATTGCACCATCTGCGCATGCATGTGGTTTTTGCGCACACAATGCACAGGTGCAAATGCCATCTGCGCATGGTGCACACAAGTACTCTCGCATGCATGCGCAAACGCGCATGCCTGCGCAGGAGGGCTCCAAAAACCATTTGGATCCCCTGAATTGCACTCATGCGCTCCAGAGGCCCGAACACCAGCTGGGGCGTGCGCACATGATGGCTCCTTGGGCACGCATGCCATAGGTTCATCATCACTGCCCTGTACCATTTCAGACAAATGGTTATCCAATCTCTTCTTAAAAACTTCCAGCATTTACAACTTCTGGAGGCAAGTTGGTCCACTGGTTAATTGTTCGAACTGTTCGAACTACAATGTTCGGATGTCTCGATTTTTTATTTTGTTGGCCTTTTTTCAGGGGGCTGGCTCACCTTACGAACCGCTAAAGAACCCAAGAAGAAAAAACTTGTTTTCTGAAGACTCGAACAGTAAGTAAAAAGTTATAATAGATTTTTAAAGTTGAAACGTCTCTTATCGAAGCGTACCTGATCGAAAATAGCTAAAAACAAAACGAAGCTATAATGGCGCAGAATACTGTAATATGAGCAAGACTTAATAGCGTAGCTATTATTGGGTTGATACCGGTTTGATGTGGGTGTATTGGGGGGGGCGGTGAACACACGTACAGATAGTCCTTGACTTACCACAGGTCATTTAGTGATTGCTCAAAATTACTGTTGTGGTCCGTCAGCAGCCTGCGGAGCTGGCCACGGAGTCGGACAGCGATGAGGCTGAGGTGAGGCCAGGGCCATCGGGGAGTGAGGTGTGGACTCCAGAGCCTCCAGAGACTGATAGTAGTGAGGCAGAGGAACAGGAGGAGCCTGTTTCTAATGCACACATGAGAAGAGCTGCCAGAAGGCAAGCGCAGCTCAAGCAGAGTGTTGTGTCGCGTCCGATCTCACCACAGCCGGGGCCTTCTTACCTGCTTCCGAACACGGAGGAATGTCCTAGTATGCCTCCCGGCCCCAGCCCTGGCTCCATGCCCAGACAGGCTGAAGAGGAGGAAGTATCTCCAGCCCCCAGCTCTGGCTCCATGCCCAGGCAAACGGAGCAACTAGACCCCTCCCCCTCCTCCATAGCATGTGAGCCTAAGGGAGGTCAATTGCCAACAGCTGCAGACTGGAGTGACCCTCGCGTCAGAAGACTTGATAGACGGAGGCAACAGAAGGAAGGGAGGGGCAGGCCTGGATAAGTGCTGAGTCATGGAGCCACACCCCATGGCCTATATAAAGGACCTGCTTTCTGGCATTCTCTGAGTCAGGCAAAGTCTAAACATATCTTGCTGAAGTCACTTTCTGGTCTCCTGCCTGCCCTGAGGACTTTGCTAGGACTTTGGCAGAGCTGCAGAGGCACGCCTGATTCGGATTTCCCTGACCCGGCCGTCAGCGGAGGAGTGGGACACGACACAGAGAGGACAACTCAGGAGTAGGGCCAAGAGATGATTGGCCCCTCCCATAAGGCTTAAAACAGACCAGCACGGGCATTTGAGCTTTGCCGGAAAACAACGTTGTAGCTGTGTCTTCTGCTTCATCTACGTCTTTGTTTTTGTGGCTTCTGAATGTTTGCCAGGAAGGGCCTTTGGCAGTTTGCCTAATTGGACTAAGGTTTGTGAGATAACTGAGGAATTTGTGTTGGAAGGCATTTGTTTTACTTTGAGTTGAACGACACTGGGAATGAAGTAATTCCCAGCTGTTCGAATAAAGTTTATTTTTCCACGGGCTAAGTTTATTACTACCTACTTGGGCCTGGGTCACAACGGTTATACAACAGTACTGAAAAAAAGTGAGTTATGGCCATTTTTCACACTTATGACCGTTGCAGCATCTCTATCGTCATGTGATTTACATTCAGATGCTTAGCAACTGGTTCATACTTATGACGGTTTCAGTGTCCCGGGGTCACGTGATCCCCTTTGGCGACCTTCTTTGCGAGCAAAGTCAATGGGGAAGCCGGATTCACTTAACAACCGTGTCCCTAATTTAACAACGGCAGTGATTCACTTGACAAATGTGGCAAGAAAAGTCATAAAATGGGGAAAAACTCACTTACCAAATGTCTCACTTGGCAACATAAATTCTGGACTTGGTTGCGGTCGTAAGTCAAGGATTACCTGTACTGTGGTTTGCATACTATAATTTAGTTGTTTACTTCTTTTTTTTTTTTATTTGAATTTATATCCCGCCCTTCTCCGAAGACTCAGGGCGCTTATATTGTGTTAAGCAATAGTCTTCATCCATTTGTATATTATATACAAAGTCAACTTATTGCCCCCAACAATCTGGGTCCTCATTTTACCTCCCTTATAAAGGATGGAAGGCTGAGTCAACCTTGGGCCTGGTGGGACTTGAACTTGCAGTCATTGCAAGCAGCTGCTGTTAATAACAGACAGACTTAGTCTGCTGAGCCACCAGAGGCTTCTTAATCAAGAGACTTGAGACTTGAGACTTAATCAAGAGACTTCTTAATCAAGGGACACGGTGGCTTAGTGGGTAAGATGCTGAGCTTGTCAATCGAAAGGTCGGCAGTTCAGCGGTTAGAATCCCTAGCGTCGCGTAACGGGGTGTGCTCCCGTGACTTGTCCCAGCTTCTGCCAACCTAGCAGTTCGAAAGCACGTAAAAAATGCCAGTAGAAAAATAGGGACCACCTTTCGTGGGAAGGGAACAGCGCTCTGTGAGCCTTTGGCATTTAGTCATGCCGGCCACATGACCACGGAGATGTCTTCGGACAGCGCTGGCTCTTTGGGTTTGAAACGGAGATGAGCACCGCCCCCTAGAGTCGGGAACGACTAGCACATAGGTGCGAGGGAAACCTTGACCTTTACCTTACTTCTTAATCTCTTTATTTCTCAGTCCCACATGCAAATATTTAAATGCGTGAAAGCTTTACCTATTCTCAGTACAGGTAGTCCTCGACTTAAAACAGTTCGTTTAGCGACCGTCTGAAGTTACGACAATACTGGAAAAAGCGACTTTTGACTGTTTTTCACACTTAATGACCGTTGCAGCATCTCCATGGCCACGTGATCAAAATTCAGGCCCCTGGCAACTGACTCATATTTATGACTGTTGTGGTGTCGGGTGGGGGGGATCATGTGATCACTTTTTGTGACCTTCTGACAAGCAAAATCAAGACAGAAGCTGGATTCACTTAACAACCGTGTTACTAACTTAACGGAAGTGATTCACTTAACAACGGTGGCAAGAAAGGTCATAAAAGGAGACAGAATTCGCTTAACAGGTTGACTTGCTTAACAACAGAAATATTGGGCACAACTGTGGTCGTAAATCGAGGACTATCTGTATTTTTAGACAGCTGTTAGACTTCTGCATGACTAAACTTTCTGAGACATTTAATCTAAAGGTTTTTAAGTGTTTGGGACAGCTAAGCCAAAAAATCGATGAAACCAGTACAACAGATGTTGCTAATGGAATTGATTTTTTAAAATATATATTTAATATAATTATTATATTATATTATATATTTTATATTATTTAAAATATTATAATTATTTTATATTAGAAGGCACGTCTGTATACCAATCCAGCATGAAGAGCTCGGACAGCTTCCCTTCGTTGGTCTCCGACAGAGAATATATTAAATCCCTCGATTTGTCCTCCAATGAGCTGGAGAACATAGATCACATCGGTCAAAGTCTTTCCTTAATGACTCATTTCGAACACCTCGAAAAGTTAGAACTGCATCACAACCAGCTGTCGTGCGTTCCGAAGGCGCTCTGCGAGGTGAGTCTCCCAGGAAAAGAAGGACGGAGGAATCGGAAAATACCAGATTTCAGTCCTGAAAGAAATTAAGGCGCAACCTGGTTCAACTTTTCACTAGTCCTATTACCGTAGTTCGGAGGTGGGTTTCAACGGGTTCTGACCAGTTCTGGAGAACCGGTAGCGGAAATTTTGAGTAGTTCGGAGAACCGGTAGTAAAAATTCTGACTGGCTCTGTCCCCATCTATTCTCTGCCTCCCGAGTCCCAGCTGATCGGGAGGAAATGGGGATTTTACAGTAATCTTCCCCTGGATTGGGGACGGAATGGAGATTGTACAGTATCCTTGCCCTGGAGTAGGGTAGAAATGGAGATTTTATAGTATCCTTCCCCTGCCACGCTCACCATGCCACGCCCACCAAACCATGCCACGCCCACCAAGCCACGCCTACAGAACCGGTAGTAAAAAAATTTGAACCTCACCACTGCCGTAGTTGCGTGATTTGTTAGTTTAAGAAGATGGTTTATAAGGATGCTGTCGTTATATCGTTATGGATTATGTTCACATTCGAAGCTGAGGTGGGTTTCAGCAGGTTCTGACCAGTTGTGGAGAACCGGTAGTGGAAATTTTGAGTAGTTCGGAGAACCGGTAATAAAAATTCTGACTGGCTCTGTCCCCATCTATTCTCTGCCTCCTGAGTCCCAGCTGATTGGGAGGAAATGAGGATTTTGCAGTATCCTTCCCCTGGAGTGGGGTGGGAATGGAGATTTTACAGTATCCTTCCCCTGCCATGCCCACCAAGCCACGCCCACAGAACCAGTAGTAAAACAAATTTGGATTTCACCCCTGCTTATTTGTCATAACTTTTTTCTTTTAGACCATGAAATGTTTGACTTACCTGGACCTCCACAGCAACCGTTTGAAGTCTTTCCCGCAATATCTCTTGGAGATGCCTCAGATCGCTCACCTCGACGTTTCGCGAAATGAAATTGGACCTACCTTATGTTTCAGTCCAGCGATCACCTGTCCAACTCTAAAATTCCTCAATTTGTCATACAACCAACTGCTGGGCATCCCTAGATACCTTGGCAATATTCTCAGCAAGCTGGAACATCTTATATTGGAAGGGTGAGAACGTAAACCGAGTTTTTTTATTATTATTATATATTTCTCTCCAGCGTTGATATGAGTAGGAAACGACAAGAGGAGGAAAATATGAAATGAAGGCCCAGCTTTCACAACCGTCCTTCAGGAAAGCTGTGATTAACCACGTCTGCAGCACAAACCACGTGGCTGGTTTCATGCAGGGGTAAAATCTACTAACCTTCCTTACTGGTTCGGAAGCACACGCGCCGTGTGCGCGCATGCTCACTTTGCTCTCTTGTGCATGCGCGTCACATGTGCGCGCAGACCTAAAAAACACAACCAGGAAGTAATGACACCCGAGAGGATGGGCGGAGCTTTGCTCCGCCATCACTACCGGATCGCCGAACCAGCCACCAAGATCACTACTGGATCGTGTGATCCGGTCCGAACCGGGAGCAATTCACCCCTGGGTTCATGTCATCGTCAGAAGCTGAGGTTGGCTTGAATACGGGTACTCCTCGACTTACGACCGCAACAGACCCCAAAATTTCTGTTGTTAAGTGAGACATTAAGTGACTTTTGCCCCATTTAATGACCTTTCTTGCCACAGTTGTTAAGGGAATCACTGCTATTGTTAAGTCAGGAACACGGTTGTTCAGTGAATCTGGTTTCCTCATTGACTTGGCGGTCAGAAGGTCACAAAACGGGATCACATGACCCCGGAATGCTTCAACCGTCATAAGTATGAGTCAGTTGCCAAGCATCTGAATTTTGATCATGTGACCGTGGAAATGCTGCTACCTTCGTAAGTGGGGGAAACGGTCCTAAGTCACTTTTTTCAGTGCCGTCGTAATTTCGGACGGCCGCTGAATAAATTGTTGTAAATCGAGGACTAACTTGTTTAGTTAACAAACTAATTGTTAACAAACTAATTTAATTTAATTTAGTTAACAAACTAATTGTTTGTGCATCCTGTTGTGACAAAAAGAAATTAAAAAAAAGCACCTTGTATAGGAGAAAAGATCTGCAGGATGGTATTTATATTTTGGTGGGATTTTACGGAGTGGGATTTTAAATGTCGTAAGCCATCTGGAATCACCTGTGCATGAGTTGGGTCACCTATAAATCAGTGGTAGTCTACCTGTTCCCTACTGCCCACTAGTGGGCGTTCCAGCCTTCATGGTGGGCGGTAGGGGTTTTGTCCGATACTGAAGCACTTTCCTTTTTTTTTTAATTTAATTGACTTTTAAAAAACTTTTCATAGCCTTATTTAAAAACATTTTCATTAGGTTTTCATAAAATGCCCTGTGACCATTTAAATTTCTGAAAATATACTATTTGTATCACCCGCGCATAAGCTTAGTTCACGTTACGTAAGTGAAACTAAATGGCGCTATAGTGCGACCGCAAACAAAAGAGCTTTGTCTCAGAATAGCTCGCGCATCTCCCCCCACACCACCCATCTGTAACAGACAAGCAGAGCGGGTAGCTGGCGCTCCCCCCCGAACCCAATCCACGATGCGCGAGAGGCATGCGCAGATGACGATACATGGCGCATTACTGTGGAACCGGTGGGCGGTTAGAAAATTTTACGACTAACAGAGATACAAAAGTGGGCGGTAGGTATAAAAAGGTTGACTACCCCTGCTATAAATCGTCTTAATAAGTCAAATAAATAAATTGAGCAACCGACAATGGGCCTGTAGCAAGGAAGCTATTTTGTGTGACGTTTGCCGTAATTTTTTTTTTCTTTTTATTTAGTAACAGACTTTCAACGTTGGTCGCACGGACCAGTTTAAAAGAACTGAAAAGTTTAAACATTAGCAAGAACGACATATCGTACCTGGATACCGAATTTCTGCAGGACTGTTTGAAATTGGAAATACTCAATGCAGCAGTAAATGGCATTTGTGAGTATGTAGCATTAGGCGGTGCAGTGTTAGGAATGGAAGAGAATAAAATGAAATTAAAAAAACAGGCAGACCTCAACACATTGCTGATAGCAGCTTAATAACAGAATAAGAGAGTTGGAAGGGACCTTGGAGGTCTTCTAGTCCAGGGGTCTCCAACCTTGGTAACTAAGCCTGGAGGATTTCAACTCCCAGAATTCCCCTAATCCTCTTCGTTGCTCTTCTCTGCACTCTTTCCAGAGTCTCAACACTTCCCAAAATTTTGATTGTTAAGCAATACAGTTATTAAATAAGCTTTGTCCCATTTTACAGCCTTTCTTTGGCTGTTAAGTGAATCATTGTTTATTTGGTCATTAACTGAATTTGGTCTCCCCATTGACTTTGCTTGTCAGAGGATTGCAGAAGGGGAATCGCCTGACCCTGGGACACTGCGACCCTCATAACGGTTTAGTAACAGAACCGATGTCATGGAAAAGGCCTGGGTACTTACGGGACCGCCTACTGTTACCGCATGCCTCCCACCGACCCGTACGCTCACACAGAGAGGGACTTCTCAGGGTGCCGTCCGCCAAACAATGTCGGCTGGCGGCCCCCAGGGGAAGGGCCTTCTCTGTGGGGGCTCCTACCCTCTGGAACGAACTTCCCCCTGGTTTACGCCAAATACCTGACCTTCGGACCTTTCACCGCGAATTGAAAACACATCTATTTATTCGCGCGGGGCTGGCTTAAATTTTATTGGGTTTTTATTGGGTTTTTAAATTTTTATTGTGAATTTTAATGGGTTTTTTAGTTTTATATGTTTTAAAGTCTTAGGCCAATGGTGTAATAAGTTTTTTAATTCAGGTTTTAATTGTATATTGTATTGTTTGTTTTATTTGGCTGTACACCGCCCTTAGTCCTTCGGGAGAAGGGCGGTATAAAAATCGAAATAATAATAATAATAATAATAATAATAATAATAATAATAATAATAATAATAATAATAATAATAATAATAATAATAATAATAATAATATACACTGACCATGGTATCCTGCTGCGCCGGTTGGGGGGATTGGGAGTGGGAGGCACCGTGCATCGGTGGTTCTCCTCCTATCTCTCCGACCGGTCGCAGACGGTGTTGACAGGGGGCAGAGGTCGGCCGCGAGGGCCTCACTTGTGGGGTCCCGCAGGGTCGATTCTCGCCCCTGCTGTTCAACATCTACATGAAGCCGCTGGGTGAGATCATCAGTGGCTTCGGGGTGAGATACCAACAGTACGCTGATGACACCCAGCTGTACTTTTCCACCCCAGGCCACCCCAATGAAGTTGTCGAAGTGCTGTGCCGTACGGGTCTGGATGGGGAGAAACAGGCTCAAGCTCAATCCCTCCAAGACGGAGTGGCTGTGGATGCCGGCATCCCGATTCAGTCAACTGCAGCCGCAGTTGACTGTTGGAGGCGAGTTATTGGCCCCAAAGGATAGGGTGCGCAACTTGGGTGTCCTCCTGGATGATCGGCTGTCGCTTGAAGATCATTTGACGGCCGTCTCCAGGAGGGCCTTCCACCAGGTCCGCCTGGTTCGGCAGTTGCGCCCCTTCCTTGATCGGGATGCCTTGTGCACAGTCACTCATGCGCTCGTTACCTCTCGCTTGGATTATTGTAATGCTCTCTACATGGGGCTCCCCCTGAAGTGCACTCGGAGGCTTCAGTTAGTCCAGAATGCAGCTGCTCGGGTGATAGAGGGAGCTACGCGTAGCTCCCACGTAACACCGCTCCTGCGCAGACTGCACTGGCTACCTGTGGCCTTTCGAGTGCACTTTAAGGTGTTGGTTACGACCTTTAAAGCGCTCCATGGCTTAGGGCCTGGGTACTTACGGGACCGCCTGCTGTTACCACATGCCTCCCACCGACCCGTACGCTCTCACAGAGAGGGACTTCTCAGGGTGCCGTCCGCCAAACAATGTCGGCTGGCGGCCCCCAGGGGAAGGGCCTTCTCTGTGGGGGCTCCCACACTCTGGAACGAGCTTCCCCCAGGTTTACGCCAAATACCTGACCTTCGGACTTTCCGCCGCGAACTGAAGACACATCTTTTCATTCGCGCGGGGCTGGCTTAAATTGAATTTTAAATGTTTAAATTTATATTAATTTTAAATGGGGTTTTAGCGTTTGGTAAATTTTTAAATTTTCAGGCCAATTTGAATAAGTTTTTTAAATTCCGTTTTAATTGTATTTTGTATTGTTCATTTTATTCTGCCTGTACACCGCCCTGAGTCCTTCGGGAGAAGGCGGTATAAAATCAAATAATAATAATAATAATAATAATAATAATAATAATAATAATAATAATAATAATAATAATAATAATAATAATAATAATAATATTATACACTGACCATGGTATCCTGCTGCGCCGGTTGGGGGGATTGGGAGTGGGAGGGAGCGTGCATCGGTGGTTCTCTCCCTATCTCTCCGCCCGGTCGCAGACGGTGTTGACAGGGGGGCAGAGGTCGGCCGCGAAGGGCCTCACTTGTGGGGTCCCGCAGGGTCGATTCTCGCCCTGCTGTTCAACATCTACATGAAGCCGTTGGGTGAGATCATCAGTGGCTTCGGGGTGAGATACCAACAGTACGCTGATGACACCCAGCTGTACTTTTCCACCCCAGGCCACCCCAATGAAGTTGTCGAAGTGCTGTGTGTGTTTGGAAGCCGTACGGGTCTGGATGGGGAGAAACAGGCTCAAGCTCAATCCCTCCAAGACGGAGTGGCTGTGGATGCCGGCATCCCGATTCAGTCAACTGCAGCCGCAGTTGACAGTTGGAGGCGAGTTATTGGCCCCAAAGGATAGGGTGCGCAACTTGGGTGTCCTCCTGGATGATCGGCTGTCGCTTGAAGATCATTTGACGGCCGTCTCCAGGAAGGCCTTCCACCAGGTCCGCCTGGTTCGGCAGTTGCGCCCCTTCCTTGATCGGGATGCCTTGTGCACAGTCACTCATGCGCCGCTACCTCTCGCTGATTATTGTAATGCTCTCTACATGGGGCTCCCCTGAAGTGCACTCGGAGGCTTCAGTTAGTCCAGAATGCAGCTGCTGGTGATAGAGGAGCTACGCCAGAGCTCCCACGTAACACCGCCTCCTGCGCAGACTGCACTGGCTACCTGTGGCCTTCGAGTGCACTTTAAGGTGTTGGTTACGACCTTTAAAGCGCCCATGGCTTAGGGCCTGGGTACTTACGGGACCGCCTGCTGTTACCACATGCCTCCCACCGACCCGTGACGCTCACACAGAGAGGGACTTCTCAGGGTGCTGTCCGCCAAACAATGTCGGCTGGGGGCCCCCAGGGGAAGGGTCTTCTCTGTGGGGGCTCCCACACTCTGGAACGAGCTTCCCCCAGGTTTACGCCAAATACCTGACCTTCCGACTTTCCGCCGCGAACTGAAGACACATCTTTTCATTCGCGCGGGGCTGGCTTAAATTGAATTTTAAATGTTTAAATTTATATTAATTTTAAATGGGGTTTTAGCGTTTGGTAAATTTTTAAATTTTCAGGCCAATTTGAATAAGTTTTTTAAATTCCGTTTTAATTGTATTTTGTATTGTTCATTTTATTCTGCCTGTACACCGCCCTGAGTCCTTCGGGAGAAGGGCGGTATAAAAATCAAATAAATAAATAATAAAATAAAATAAATAATAATAATAATAATAATAAAAAATACGAGTTGGTTGCCCAGTGTCTGAATTTTGATCACATGACCCTGGGGATGCTGCAGTGGTCGTAAGTGTGAAAAATGATCGTGAGTCACTTTTTCTAGTACCATTGGAACTTCAAACCGTCACTAAACAAATTGTTGAGGACTACCTGTACAGGATATCTGTGTTATGGCCCGCCAGCAGAGCTGGCAGCAGATTCGGACAGTGAGGAGGTTGGGGAGGAACATGGGCCAGTCCTGGAGTCTGGAGAAGGCTCTGATGAGGGCTCTGCGTCAGAGGCAGAGAGGGGGCCAGGGCCGTCTGACAATTATCAGCTGCCTTCAGAGTCAGACATCAGTGAGGCAGAAGAACAGCTGGAGCTTATTCCCAGTGTGTGCATGTGCAGAGTTGCCAGACGAAGGGAACAGCTAAAGAACAAGGGACAACTCAGGAGTAAGGCCACAGGTGGATGATGAATACCCCCTCCCAGAGGGAATAAAAGAGGAGCGAAAGGGGAGTGGAGTTTGCAGGAGACGGTTAGTTCATTTAATTGGTTCTAATTGGTTCGTGACTCCTTGCCAAGTTTTGAAGATATCGGCCTGGCAGATCTCCAAGCCAGGTAAGGTCTGTGACTGTAAATTCTCCTTTGAAAGACTTTGCTGGATGTGAATGCGAGGAATTCACAGTAACTTAATGAAAAGGGGTTTTTTTTGGGCGGGGGGACAAGGAGTCTGCTTCGTGCTCTTGCGAAGTCTAGGTTAGAACAATCTGTTCGATAACTGCGTGGTTTAGTTGTTTGAGGGCTGAATGATTTTCCAAATCGATTTAATAACACGTTTATTCCTCTGTGTTTTAGATACCTTAAAGAACTTGCCTTGTAGCATAACTTCATTGAAACTATCTCAAAATGCTTTTTTCACTGTTCCTGAGGCAATTCTTCTACTACCACAGTAAGTTACTAGGATATTTATTTATTTATTTATTTATTTATTTATTTATTTATTTTGTCAAACGCAACAATATATATAAGTATGAAATAACCACCCAAATTGAATACAACCAAAGGGAACATTAGGACAGGAACGGTAGGCACACAGGTGCTCTTGTGCATGCCCCTTAATGTTAATTTTATGTACATTAAAATTTGCATCTCCTCTTCTACCGATTTGTGGAGACTTCCGGTAATCCCAAATATCTATTGCAGGGGTCTCCAACCTTTCTGACTTTACAGACTGGCTGGGGTGGGGGGAGTGGAAAGGGGATGGAGGTGTGTGCGCTTGCCTGCCCGCTATGCGCATGCTTGCCTACTGGTTTTGTGGCCCAGTTCTGAATAGGCCGCAGCCCAGTAGTGGCAGGTTGGGGACCCCTTATCTATTGCATTCATTGCTTGGGAAAAACACATGTGTTGTGTCTGCGCCCCCCGAGCCGGCCCTCCTGCCAGGAAGTGACTTGGAGCTGGGCCTCCTGCCAGAAAGTGACTTGGAAAGTGAGGGGGAAGGGCCATCAGGACTTACCTCGGGAGCACCGGCTTCTCTGGCTCAGCTCCAGGAGCCAGAAGCAGGCCAGGTGGAGGAGATAACGAGGTCTCCGTCCCCTGACTCTTTTCCCCCCAGGCCATGCCTTCAGACCCAGCTGATGGCAATCAGGCTTGGTTGGACCCTAGGTTTCGTAGGCAGGAGAGGAGGGAACAAGAGAAGCAGGGGTGGGGCAGGCCTAGGAAGTGCTGAGTCATGGAGCCACACCCCACAGGATATAAAGGCAGCCAGAGCTGCTGTGCCTCTTCGTAGCAGGCAAATTAACTGCTGAACTAAGAGCTGAAGTACTGTTTGACTTATCGGCGTCGAGGGAGATAACGGAGCCACTTGGCAGACGCTCGCTCTTTTGCTGCCAGGGCTGATAGTGCCGGCTAATTAAGCCATCGCTTGGACGGAAGTGAGGGAGGACAGAACAACATGCCTGTCGGGTTTCTTATTTCTAATGAAAGATTTCTAACCAATATCCTTTTGTTTGGAAGTGTTTTTTTTATCCATAAAAATCCCCCCACCTGCCGCAAATGCATTAAGTTGTTTTGTTGTAGCCCTTCAGCAGCCGAATCTGAGGAGAAGGAGGAATGGGAATCAGGGTCAGCATCAAGGCCGTGGTGTGGCTCAGGCTGTTAGAAGCCTGTTATTAAAACACAGCTGCTTGCAATTATTGCAAGTTCAAGTCCCACCAGGTCCAAGGTTGACTCAGCCTTCCATCCTTTATAAGGTAGGTAAAATGAGGACCCAGATTGTTGGGGGGGGGCAATAAGTTGACTTTGTAAATATACAAATAGAATGAGACTATTGCCTTACACACTGTAAGCCGCCCTGAGTCTTCGAAGAAGGGCGGGATATAAATGTAAATTAAAAAAGGCAACTGTTGTGACCCAGGCCCAAGTAGGCAGTAGGAAACTCAGTCAGTGTAAAAACAAGCAAAGTTTATTAAAACAGCTGAGAGTTACTTCATTCTCAGCGTATTCCAACTAAATTAAAGCAAATTCCTCCCAACACAATTCCTCAGTGCTATCACCAACTTTGGTCCAATTAGGCAAACTGCCAAAGGCGTTCTTGGCAAAAATTCAGAAAACACCAATACGAAACAAATGCAACAAGACAAAGCTATCAACATTGTTTTCCGGCAAAGAGCCCAAACGCTGTTGCTGGTCTTTTAAGCCTTATGGGAGGGCCAATCATCTCTCGCCCTACTCCCGAGTTGTCCTCTTTGCTTTAGCTACTCTTGCCTTCTGGCAGCTCTTTTCATGCATGCATTAGGAACAGGTGCTCTTGTGCATGCCCTTAATGTTAATTTTATGTACATTAAAATTTGCATCTCCTCTTCTACCGATTTGTGGAGACTTCCGGTAATCCCAAATATCTATTGCAGGGGTCTCCAACCTTTCTGACTTTACAGACTGGCTGGGGTGGGGGGAGTGGAAAGGGGATGGAGGTGTGTGCGCTTGCCTGCCCGCTATGCGCATGCTTGCCTACTGGTTTTGTGGCCCAGTTCTGAATAGGCCGCAGCCCAGTAGTGGCAGGTTGGGGACCCTTATCTATTGCAGGGGTCTCCAACCTTTCTGACTTTACAGACTGGCTGGGGTGGGGGGAGTGGAAAGGGGATGGAGGTGTGTGCGCTTGCCTGCCCGCTATGCGCATGCTTGCCTACTGGTTTTGTGGCCCAGTTCTGAATAGGCCGCAGCCCAGTAGTGGCAGGTTGGGGACCCCTTATCTATTGCATTCATTGCTTGGGAAAAACACATGTGTTGTGTCTGCGCCCCCCGAGCCGGCCCTCCTGCCAGGAAGTGACTTGGAGCTGGGCCTCCTGCCAGAAAGTGACTTGGAAAGTGAGGGGGAAGGGCCATCAGGACTTACCTCGGGAGCACCGGCTTCTCTGGCTCAGCTCCAGGAGCCAGAAGCAGGCCAGGTGGAGGAGATAACGAGGTCTCCGTCCCCTGACTCTTTTCCCCCCAGGCCATGCCTTCAGACCCAGCTGATGGCAATCAGGCTTGGTTGGACCCTAGGTTTCGTAGGCAGGAGAGGAGGGAACAAGAGAAGCAGGGGTGGGGCAGGCCTAGGAAGTGCTGAGTCATGGAGCCACACCCCACAGGATATAAAGGCAGCCAGAGCTGCTGTGCCTCTTCGTAGCAGGCAAATTAACTGCTGAACTAAGAGCTGAAGTACTGTTTGACTTATCGGCCGAGGAGATAACGGAGCCACTTGGCAGGCGCCGCTATTCTGCTGCCAGAGCTGATAGTGCCGGCTAATTAAGCCATCGCTTGACGGAAGTGAGGAGGACAGAACAACATGCCTGTCGGGTTTCTTATTTCTAATGAAAGATTTCTACCCGAAATCCTATGGTTTGGAAGTGTTTTTTTTATCCATAAAAAACCCCCCACCTGCAGCAAATGCATTAAGTTGTTTTGTTGTAGCCCTTCAGCAGCCGAATCTGAGGAGAAGGAGGAATGGGAATCAGGGTCAGCATCAAGGCCGTGGTGTGGCTCAGGCTGTTAGAAGCCTGTTATTAAAACACAGCTGCTTGCAATTATTGCAAGTTCAAGTCCCACCAGGTCCAAGGTTGACTCAGCCTTCCATCCTTTATAAGGTAGGTAAAATGAGGACCCAGATTGTTGGGGGGGGGCAATAAGTTGACTTTGTAAATATACAAATAGAATGAGACTATTGCCTTACACACTGTAAGCCGCCCTGAGTCTTCGAAGAAGGGCGGGATATAAATGTAAATTAAAAAAAAAAGGCAACTGTTGTGACCCAGGCCCAAGTAGGCAGTAGGAAACTCAGTCAGTGTAAAAACAAGCAAAGTTTATTAAAACAGCTGAGAGTTACTTCATTCTCAGCGTATTCCAACTAAATTAAAGCAAATTCCTCCCAACACAATTCCTCAGTGCTATCACCAACTTTGGTCCAATTAGGCAAACTGCCAAAGGCCGTTCTTGGCAAAAATTCAGAAAACACCAATACGAAACAAATGCAACAAGACAAAGCTATCAACATTGTTTTCCGGCAAAGAGCCCAAACGCTGTTGCTGGTCTTTTAAGCCCTTATGGGAGGGGCCAATCATCTCTTCGCCCTACTCCCGAGTTGTCCTCTTTGCTTTAGCTACTCTTGCCTTCTGGCAGCTCTTTTCATGCATGCATTAGGAACAGGTTCCTCCTGTTCCTCTGCCTCACTACTGTCAGCCTCTGGTGGCTCTGGAGTCCGCACACCACTCTCCGATGGCCCTGGCCCCACCTCTGCCTCCAACGCAGAGCCCTCATCCGGGCCTTCCCCAGCCTCCAGGACTGGCTCATGCTCTTCCTCAGCCTCATCGCTGTCTGACTCCGTTTGCCAGCTCCGCAGGCTGCTGGCGGACTACAACACCAACCTGAGAGCTTTGAGGGGGATGAGGGAATGGAGCTGTCATAGACAGAGAGATGGAGGCAGAGCCTGGGCCGTCTGTCAGCCCTCAGGTGGTGTGTCTGCACCCCCCGAGCCGGGCCTCCTGCCAGAAAGTGACTTGGAGCCGGACCTGCTGCCAGAAAGTGACTTGGAAAGTGAGGCCGTCAGGACTTACCTCGGGAGCACTGGCTTCCCTGGCTCAGCTCCAAGAGCCAGAGGCAGGCCAGGTGGAAGAGATAATGAGGCCTCCGTCCCCTGACTCTTTCCCCACCCCCCAGGCCACACCTCCAGACCCAGCTGATGGCAATCAGGCCTGGCTGGACCCTAGGTTTCGTAGGCAGGAGAGGAGGGAACAACAGAAGCAGGGGTGGGGCAGGCCTAGGAAGTGCTGAATCATGGAGCCACACCCCACAGGATATAAAGGCAGTGAGCACTGCTGTGTCTCTTCATAGCTGGCAAATCAACTGATTAACTAAGAGCTGAAGTGACTCACCAGCATCGAGGGAGATATCAGAGAACTTGGCAGACACTGGCTATTCTGCTGCCAGAGCTGATAGTGCCGGCTAATTAAGCCATCACTCGGACGGAGGCGAAGGAGGACAGAACAGGTGGAGAGTCAACAGCCCCCAGGTCTGGAGGTGGCTGATGAGGAGGAGGAGGAGGAACAGCTGAGTCCAGTGCAATGGTGAAATTTGAACTGGTTTACTACCGGTTCGATGGCTGCGTATGCGCGCTGCACATGCGCATACACAGTTTGCGTCACACACCAAATGTGAGATGTGCGCACGCTTCCAAAAGGAAGTGTGGGGTCAGTAGAACAGTGGGGGGGGGGTGATCAGCATAGCTGGCTGGAGAATTCTGGGAGTTGAAGTCCACAAGTCTTAAAGCTGCCAAGTTTGGAGACTTCTGGTTTAGTTGTTAGAAAAGGGGAAAAAAATAATGGGAGAATTAAAAAAATATGTCTAATTAAAAAAATTTGCAAGGTTAAAAAAAACACATTTGGCCATGTGATGTATAAATGTAGGGTTCGCACCCTTTGAAAAATAATAAATATATATTTTTTTTCTGCACGGCCCTCGTGTTTTGGAAATGATTGGCGCGAGTCACAAAGTCTTAACTTTTCATTTAATAGCGGTTGTTTGTGTTCTTGTCTCTCTTTGCCAGTTTGCGATCGGTGGATTTAAGCAACAATAGAATTGGGATGCTACCCGGGCCTGCATTTTGGAAATCGTCCAATTTAAGAGAATTGATATTTAACCACAATCAAATAAGCGTTCTAGACTTGAATGGCAAAGCTTCTTCTTGGTCTCGGCTCGAAAAGCTACACCTGTCTAACAACAGATTAAGAGAGGTAACACACACCACAAGATAGTAGTTGTTCTGACTTTATCACCGTGCTTTTTTCAAAATACTTTTCGGGAATGTTTGAAGCAATCGCTTTTTCTTGGAAAATTTAAGTTCCTTCAGCCCCGATTGTATTGGACTGGGCTGTACATAAGCTCAAACTAATCTGCTCTGATTTATTTTAAGACAGAGAAGCAAGGCGGCTTCTGTCCGAATAACTGCTGAGAAAAAAAAGATTGGTTTTTCATACCTGTCTGAATGCAAAGCTTACTTTATGAGCCTCAGTGTCTCAGTGGTTAAAGTGCAGTACCGCAGGCGACTTCTGCTGATCACCGGCTGCCTGCAGTTTGGCAGTTCGAATCTCACCAGGCTCAAGGTTGACTCAGCCTTCCATCCTTCCGAGGTCGGTCAAATGAGGACCCAGATTTGTTGGGGGCAAGAGGCTGATTCTCTAAGCTGGTTACAGAGAGTTGGAAAGAACTGAAAAGCAGTAGATAAGTCTAAGTGCTATTGCTCTTTCCTTCCTTCCTTCCTTCCTTCCTTCCTTCCTTCCTTCCTTCCTTCCTTCCTTCCTTCCTTCCTTCCTTCCTTCCTTCCTCTTATTCCCTTTCTCATTCTCCTTCCTGGTGGCGCAGTGGTTAGAATGCAGTATTGCAGGCTGACTCTGCTCACAGCCAGGAGTTCAATCCTGACTGGCTCAAGATTGACTCAGCCTTCCGTCCTTCTGAGGTGGGTAAAATGAGGACCCAGATTGTTGGGGACAAGACCGCTTAGAGAGAGCTGTAAAAGCACTGTGAAGCGGTATATAAGTCTAAGCGCTATTGCTATTGCTTTGCAAGAGAGGAACGAAAGAAGCCAGAGAGGAGAGTCTATCAAACTATATTGTTAAACGTCAAGTGAATAAATCTTTAGAAGAATTTATGAAGGGTGCAGATTCACCGGAGATAAAGAATGGATCTGAACAATTTTAGTCGTGATGTGAAGGCATGGTTCTCCAGAATAAACTTTCCTTCCAGAAAAGCGGAGGAAAACATACCACTGTATTTATGTATGTATGTATCAGAGGTGGGTTTCAGCAGGTTCTGACCAGTTCTGGAGAACTGGTAGCGGAAATTTGGAGTAGTTCGGAGAACCGGTAGTAAAAATTCTGACTGGGCCCATCCCCATCTATTCTCTGCCTCCCGAGTCCCAGCTGATTGGGAGGAAATGGAGATTTTGCAGTAACCTTCCCCTGGAGTGGGGTGGGAATGGAGATTTTACAGTATCTTTCCCCTGGAGTGGAGTGAGAATGGGGATTTTACAGTATCCTTCCCCTGCCACGCCCACCAAGCCATACCACGCCCACCAAGCCACACCACGCCCATCGAGCCATGCCCACAGAACTGGTAGTAAAAAATTTTGAAACCCACCACTGGTATGTATTTATGTATGTATGTATGAATGTATGAATGTATTTATTTATTTATTCATTCATTCAATTTATATTGCCTCCTATTTGCCCATGGCAACTCAAGGCGGCTAAAAACCACATTTAAAAACAGTAAAACTAATAAAAAATCAAATCAATTAATGTAATAAAATCACCCCCCCCCGCCTCCTGCCCCAGCAACAGCCGATCACACGAGCCATTTAATGGGCTCCACCCCGCTCTGGGTTCCCTAGGCCCGCTGGCAGAACCAGGTCTTCAGCGCCTTCCAGAAGAAAATTAGCATGTTGGCCGTTCTAATCTCTGAGGGAATGATGTTCCAGAGAGAGGGAGACACCACGGAGAAGGCCCTTCTTCTGGGTCCCGCCAGGTGTATCTACCTCGGGGATGAGATCTGGAACATTCCTTGCCTCCCCGCTCTAGAATGCTCAAGAATTGCTTTCTTAAGAATTAAAAAAAAAACCCACAGCAATATTGGATTGGAGAATGTGACAATAGGGAGTCAGTTACAGGCAGTCCTTGACTTACGACCTCAACTGAGCTTAAAATTTGCATTGCTGAGCAGAACGGTGAGTTTTTGCCCCAACTGATGATCTTTCTTGCCACAATCGGTTAAGTCAATCGCTGCGGCCGTTAAGTTAGTCACACGGTTGTTAAGTGAATCTGGCTTCCACATTGACTTTCCATGTCAAAAGGTCACAAAAGGGGGATCACGTGACACACACACACCCCCGGGACGTCATAAATATGAGTCAGTTGCCAAGGGCCTGAATTCTGAGCATGTGACCAGGGGTGGGGATTTGCAATGGACGTAAGTGTGGAAAAACGGTCAGAAAGTCAGTTTTTTTCAGTGGTGCTGTAACTTCGGTCACTAAATGAATGCTTGTAAATCAAGGACTACCTGTAATATTAACCTGAAAGCTGTTCAAAAGAAGCAATGATTGGCCTGGAATTAACTAGCTACCTAGTTAATTGTCTAATTAAAAATTAGATTAGTTTGGCATTGAACTGATTTTGATAACTGATAGATTAGCAGATCTATTCTGAATATATATATGTATGTATGTATGTATGTATGTATGTATGTATGTATGTATATATATATGTAGGTCTTTGATTATTCGAGTTTTCTCCCGCGTAAAATTGGAAGTGTCTTGGCGACGTTTCGACGAAGTCTCATTCGTCATCTTCAGGCTTCAGCTTCGTGCTTCTGGGAGCAATGTGTGATTGCAGCTGTTTCTTCCTTTTTAACTGCCAGTGGGGGTTTGAACTGATTGGGTGGGAGCTTGGCTGTGCTCTGATTGGATGGGGTTTTTTTTGTGCTCTGATTGGCTGGGGGTGTGTCCTGTTTGGGTGGGGGCTTGGTTGTGCTCAGATTAGTCTGAGTTTCAGGGGGATTTGAGCTGGTGAGCTGCACTGCTGCTGTTTGGCTTCGTGTTCGTGGTCGTGCTACATCTTCATAGTGGTGTCAGTCTGCTGCATATATGGATTGGAGGGGTTTGAAATGGCTAATGTTGCAGCTGCGGTCTGGCTTCTGGTCCTTGGGACCAGAAGAAAAACCCGAATAACCTTGGGAGAAAACCCAAATAACCAAAGACCTACATCAAACACCCGCACCTGCGAAAACCTCAGAAAACATATAAATACACACACATAAATCTTCTTCTTTTGTCTCTAGATCCCTCCTGACATTGGATTTCTGGAAAACTTGACATCTTTTGATGTTAGTTACAATCCAGCGATCCGGTGTTTTCCAGACGAAATGGGGAAATTGTTGAATATATGGGATCTTCCTTTGGAAGGATTACGTCTTAACTTAGATTTTAAACATGTGGGAGAGAAGGCAAGAGATATTATCCGGTGAGTTCGTTTTGACCATTCTTTCTATGGCTTTGGGCGGCTATTTTCACTGGAAAAACACTGCTAATAACAGAACAACAGAGTTAGAAGGGACCTTGGAGGTCTTCTAGTCCAGCCCCCTGCTCAAGCAGGAAGCCCTATACTAGTGATGGCTAACCTTTTTGCCATTGTGTGCCAGGAGAGGGGGCGGGGGGGGGTTGCACACGTGTGTGTGCCCACACCTATAATTCTATGCACCCCACCCCCGCGCATGCTCCCTCCTGCTCCTGGCACGCGATAGCTCGGTGGGCCCATTTTTCTCTCTCACCTGGCTCCAGAGCCTCTCTATGAGTCTGGGGAGGGCGAACAGCCTTCCCCACCCCCAGAGGCTCTCCGGCGGCCAAAAACAGCCTTTTTTTCCAACTTCCGGTTGGACAAGAAGTGATGTTTTTTGCTGTCCCCACCCTCCAGGGACTCCTAGAGAGGCTCTGGAGGCTGGGGACAGCAAAAAAGTCACTTCCCGTCCAGCCGGAAGTTGGGAAATGGGCCGCTTCAGGCCTCCAGAGGGCCTGGCAGGGGGTGGGGAAGGCAGTTTTCACCCTCCCCAGACTCATAGAAAGGCTCTGGAGCCAGGTGAGAGAGAATAACGGGCTTTCCCAACCCCACCCCCCCGGCCCTCCGGAGGCAGGAAACAGCTTGTTTCCCTACTTCTGGTGGGCCCAAAGGGCCCAAAAATCAGCTGGCCGCTGTGCGCATGCGCACCGGAGCTGATATGGCTACATGTGTCACCTGTGGCACGCGTGCCATAGGTTCGCCATCACAGTACTATACCATTCCAATCCAATGGCTGTCCAATCGCTTCTTAAAAATCTCCAGTGATGTTTTCTCGTTTGGATTATTGCAATGCTCTCTACATGGGGCTGCCCTTGAAGTGCACCCGGAGGCTGCAGCTAGTCCAGAACGCAGCTGCACGGGTTATAGTGGGAGCAACTCGTTGCTCCCATGTAACACCGATCCTGCGCAGCCTGCACTGGCTTCCTGTGGTCTTTCGGGTGCGCTTTAAGATTCTGGTTACCATCTTTAAAACGCTCCATGGCTTAGGGCCCGGGTACTTACGGGACCACCTGCTGTTACCTCATGCCTCCCACCGACCCGTACGCTCACACAGAGAGGGCCTTCTCAGGGTGCCGTCCGCCAAACAATGTCGGCTGGCAGCCCCCAGGGGAAGGTCCTTCTCTGTGGGGGCTCCCGCACTCTGGAACGAGCTTCCCCCGGGTTTACATCAAGTGCCTGATCTTCGGACTTTTCGCCATGAGCTGAAAACGCACCTATTTATTCAAGCGGGACTGGCTTAAAGGTTTTATTAAATTTTAATTGGGGTTATTATTTTAGGGTTTTAAATTTTTAAATTTTAGCCATTTGTAATTTGCTCGGTTTTAAGTTTCTGTTTTAAATGTGAACATTGTGGGTTTTTTAATTTTTGGCTGTACACTGCCCTGAGTCCTTCGGGAGAAGGGCGGTGTAAAAATCTAATAAAATAAAATAAATAAATAAATGGAGCACCCCCAACTTCTGAAGGCAAGCCATCCCACTGATCGATTGTGCTCACCATCAGGAAATTTTTCCTTAGTTCTAGGTTCCTTCTCTCCTGGATTAGTTTCCATCTGTTGTTTCTTGTCCGGCCTCCAGGTGCTTTGGAGAATAAGTGGAGCCCCTCTTTTTTGTGGCAACCCCTGAGATATTGGGACACTGTTATCGTGTCCGTCCCCCCACCCCCGTTCATTAAATTAGACATACTCAATTCCTGCAACCATTCTAATACATGTTCTGATAAATGTTCACATCTTGGAAGAAAGGTAAGGGTTACACCTCACAGTGTAAATCAGGAAATGTTAGAGCCTTAAAATAGTTCTTTCTCCACTTTTTCATTATACGTTTCCTTTTTTTTCCTCTCTCCTTGTCAACTCGCTGATAAGTTATCCCTTTTTTCCATCTAGTCAGGAGTGGGGGTTTGCAGGGGTTCGGGAGAACCTCTAACTAAGATTCTATGCAGTTCGGAGAACCCCCAAATCCCACTCCAGGCTGGCCCTGCCCCCCTGCCCCGCCCCTCCGCATGTGCCCCGTTTTGAATGCAGGTAAGTGCAGGGCGTGCACGGAGGCTCGGGGAGGGCAAAAATAAGGCCTACCGGAAGTTCAGGATGGCCGGAAATGGGCCTCTGGAGTGCCTCCAGAGCCTGGGGAGGCCGTTTTTGCCTTCCCGGAGACTTGAGGAAAACCTCCGGAGCCCGGGGAGGGCAAAAACGCCCACGCTGGTACAGGACGCCGACTAGGCCATGCCGACCATGGCCAAGCCCACCCAGCAACCAGGTAGAGACCCCCTTGCTAAAAATTTCGAAGCCCACCCCTTCGTCTAGTTATCAATTGTCTTGGCAGTTGAACAGGTCTATTTCGATAGTTTCCTTCCCGAAGTATTTTTACCTAGAAAAGAAAAATATTATTTTTTTAAAAAAAATCTGTAATTAAAACCAACCTCTCCGTCTCTTTTTGCCAAGGTTCCTCCAACAGCGTTTAAAGAAAGCTGTGCCCTACCATAGAATGAAGCTCATGGTTGTTGGAAACGCCAGCAGCGGTAAGACAACCTTGTTACAGCAGCTAATGAAATGCAGGAGGCCGGATTTGGGACTTCAGAAGCCGACCATCGGAATTGACGTGAACGACTGGAAGATCCCCCGGCGAGGCAAAATCAAGAAAGATACCGTTTTAAATGTCTGGGACTTTGCAGGTATTTTCTCGCGCCCGCGAGGGGAAGGGGGAGGGGGGAACAAATGCAAAAACGGTTATGAGAATAGCAAAAGCAATCACACTTCGACTTATAGACCGCTTCATAGCACTTCACAACCCTCTCTCTCTCTCTCTTGAGCAGTTTACAGAGTCAGCACGTTGCCCCCAACAATCCGGGTCCTCATTTTGCTGACCTCGGAAGGACAGAAGGCTGAGTCGACTTTAGTAAGGATCGAACTCCAGACTGTGGGCAGAATTTGCGTGCAATAGCACTGCACCACCAGGAAGGAAAATGAGAAAGAGTATAAGAGGAAGGAAGAAAGGAAGGAAGGAGGGAGGGAGGAAAGGAGAGAGGAAGGAAGGAAGGAAGGAAGGAAGGAAGGAAGGAAGGAAGGAAGGAAGAAAGGAAATAGGCATTATCCACTGGTCATTTTTTTTATGTCAGTTACTATATTGTACCTTCCTCAGATTTTTCAGGGGCTCTGTAATCCTATATTTTACTTAGTTTTAATTAATAAGGATGCCTTTAAGTATTTTTTATTAACTTATCACTCCTCTTTATTTATTATTGAATATTCTGGGATGTTTGAAAACCATTTTCTTCTCTTTTGCTCATCTGCTGGTTAATGAGCACAATAAAGTTATTTGAATTTGATTTACGATGGGTTTTGGTTTTTTTGGTTTTTTTGGTTTTTTGCTGGAAATTGCGTTTACTTTTGGTGTCTGGCAAAAATCACCCTTTGTGGACAATGGGCTTGTGGGTTCACAATGACCCATAGTGATTGGCTTAAAGATCGCTGCAAAAAAAGTCACAAAATTGGGTCGGTCGCGTGACAGCCTGCTTAATGACCAGGCTCGATTACAGTTGTAAGTTGAGAACTACTTGTACTTTGCAATTGTAGAAATTAATATGGCGTGTGAACTACTAGAGGGGAAGGCCTGTCTTTAAATGTAGCATACAACGGTATTAGAAAATGGGGAACTCCTGGGCTCTAAGAATCAGAATCACATAGTAATCTGCAGTTAAAATTGCTTATCTAGTCAACTAACAGAGAATCTAGTCAACTGACGGTCGGCATTAAATTGGTGCCAATTGAGAGTCAGTGGAATTCAGGAGAGGTTGGATTTAGACCGCTTGTGACGACACAAAGATTCCAGGCTGAGTCCTCTCTTGACTCCACCCCCAGACGCTGCTTGTCCTTCTCCTACAGCACTGGTGTCAAACTCGCGTCAAACTTGCCGTCCCGTGATGTATTGCCACGTTTTCTCCCTTCGTGGAGCTGGGGTGGGCGTGGCTTGCACGTGACGCATCTGGCCCAGCGGGCTGCCAGTTTGACACCCCTGTCCCTATAGGAACACGGTTTTGTTTTTCTAAACATCTAAAGCAGGGGTAGTCAACCTTTTTATACCTACCGCCCACTTTTGCATCTCTGTTAGTAGTAAAATTTTCTAACCGCCCACCGGTTCCACGGTAATGATGATTTATAAAGTGTATCGTCATCTGCGCATGCCTCTGGCGCATCGTGGATTGGGTTTGGCGGGGGGGTGGCTACAAGCTCTGCTTGTCTGTTACAGCTGGGTGGTGTGGGGGGAGATGCGCGAGCTATTCTGGGACAAGGTTCTTTTGTTTGCGGTCGCACTATAGCGCCATTTAGTTTCACTTACGTAACATGAGCTAAACTTATGTGCGGGCGATACAAATAGTATATTTTCAGAAATTTAAATTGTCACGGGGAATTTTATGAAAACCTAATGAACATGTTTTTAAATAATGCTATGATTATTTTTTTTTTAAAGTCAGTTAAATTAAAAAAAAGGATCGGACAAAGCCCACCATGCAAGCTGGAACACCCACTAGTGGGCAGTAGGGACCAGGTTGACTACCACTGGTCTAAAATTTGAGGAAACTTTCAGTGGTTTTAACCACGTTCCTCATATATCGTTTGTGTTGGGCGTGTGAGAGAGCAAATGGGAAAACCAACTGTTCCTTCACGATCTGTAACATTTTGTTCTTGTTTTGTGAGCAAAATGAAACGATTTAAATTCTGTTTAAATTCTCTTCTCCCTTTGGTGAGACTTGGAGGTCGTGGAGAGCGTATGTGGGCATACATGCCATCTGCCAATTATTGCTGTACTTGCTCTCCTGCAGGTCAAGAAGAATTCTATAGCGCTCACCCTCACTTTATGACTCAGCGAGCTGTATACCTCGCGGTGTATGACCTGAGCAAAGGAAAATCAGAAGTGGATGCCATGAAACCATGGCTGTTTAATATCAAGGTAACCTACTTACTGATCTTTTTTTAAAAAACAACAACAACTGATAGGATAGAAAATTTGCCAAGCGCAAATAACCGGGAGCATTTATCAAGTTCAAAGCAGGGAAAAGTTTATTACCGCTACCGGTAGTCAACTAACGGTCAAAGAATTTGAGACTTTTGTTTAAGTCAGGGGTTTCAAATCTGATTTCATTGAGGGCTGCATCAGGGTTGTGTTTGACCTTGGGAGCTATTTGACCTTGGGGGGCTCCATTCTATTCTATTCTATATGCACCAAAGACAAATTCCTTGTGTATCCAATCACACTTGGCCAATAAAGAATTCTATTCTATTCTATTCTATTCTATTCTATTCTATTCTATTCTATTCCATTCCATTCCATTCCATTCCATTCCATTCCACTCCGTATTTTTGTTCTGTTCTATTCTATTCTATTCTATTCTATTCTATTCTATTCTATTCTATTCTATTCCATTCCATTCCATTCCATTCCATTCCATTCCATCCCATTCCATCCCTTATTCTAGTCTATTCTATTCTATTCTATTCTATTCCATTCCACTCCGTATTTTTGTTCTGTTCTATTCTATTCTATTCTATTCTATTCTATTCTATTCTATTCTATTCTATTCCATTCCATTCCATCCCTTATTCTATTCTATTCTATTCTATTCTATTCTATTCTATTCTATTCTATTCTATTCTATTCTATTCTATTCTATTCTGTTTGACACCCTTGGTTTAAATAATTAAGATTGTATTCCCCGTGTTGCTTAAAGCTGGCCTTGTGGTTAATGAGAATTCTAAAGTGCTTGACAAATCTTGGGTGAGATACTGGTTGGAAGGCGGCTAGGATTGATGACAATAGAGTGGAATGAAGCCAACTGCACATAAAAGGCTAGTTATTGGAGAAGAGCCTTAATCAAGAACTTTGCAACTTCTGTTTTCTAGACCCGCGCACCGTTCTCCCCTGTGATTCTTATTGGGACTCATTTAGACATCGCTACCGAGAAGCAGCGTAGAGCTTGTATCAGTAAAATCACCAAGGAGCTGATGAATCAGAAGGGATTTCCTAAAATCCACGACTATCACTTTGTGAATGCTACGGAAGAGTCCGAGTCCATGGCTAAACTTCGACAAATCATCATCAAAGAATGTCTGGATTTTAAAGTAAGCCATTTCGCTTTAATAGTCAAGTATAAATAGCACTTAGACCACTTTACAGCCCCCAACAGTCGGGGTCCTCATTTTACTGACCTTGGAAGGATGGAAGGCTGAGTCAACCTTCAATCAGTCAGGACTGAACTCCTGGCTGTGGGGCAGAGTCAGGCTGCAATACTGCATTCTAACCACTGCACCACCAGGAAGGAGAATGAGAAAGGGAATAAGAGATGAAGGGAGGGAGGGAGGGAGGGAGGGAAGGAAGGAAGGAAGAAGGAAGGAAGGAAGGAAGGAAGGAGTAGCAATAGCACTTTAGACTTATATACCCCTTCACAGTACTCTTACAGCCGGTTTACAGAGTCAGCATATTGCCCCCAACAATCGGGAGGAGACTCCAGAGGCAGCAGATGGCCTATTTTTTTGGATTAGTACAGGGTCTCCTGCTTGAGCAGGGGGATTGGACTATGTTGTGGCCCACCAGCGGCCAGCGGAGCTGACAACAGAGTTGGACAGTGAGAAGGTTGGGAAGGAACTTGGGCCAGTCCTGGGGGCTGGGGAAAATTTGGATGAGGGCTCTGCATCAGAGGCAGAGAGAGGGCCAAGGCCATCTGATAGTTATGTGTTGCCTCTGGAGTCTCCGGAGCCTCTGGAGTCTGACATCAACGAGGCAGAAGAACAGCAGGAGCCTGTTCCCAGTGTGCACATGCGCAGAGCTGCCAGAAGACAAGAACAATTAAGAAAACAGGGTCGACTTGGGAGTAAGGCTTGGAGATGATTGGCCACTCCTATAAGACATAAAAGAGGAGTGAACGGGACATGAGCTTTTGCAGGAAGCAATTAGTTCATCTGGTCAATTCAAGCTTTGGGAAAGTTCTGTCTGACTCTGTGCCAAGTTTGGCCTTGCCCTGCATTTGGCAATTAGTTCTCTGGCAGCATTCCAAGGGAGATAAGGTGGGTGTTTATAAACATTCCCCTAAAAGACTGTTTGTGAAGCCTTGCGGACTGTGAATGACAATAATTCACAGCCTTGCAAATAAAAGATGTTTTTGCCGGAATTAAGATTGTGCTTTATACTTTCTAAGGAAGCCTAAGTCAGAACAGACTAGAAGACCTCTAGGATCCCTTCCAACCCTGTTATTCTAAGTTTGAGACTGGCCCAAACTGCAATCCATATTTCAGGAGAAATTATTGACTGCAGGAAATTGCAATGCTTCCCTAAGGTATTCATCGACATAGTTGAGCAACGTTTATTTTTATTTATTTATTTTTCCTCTGCAGATCCGAGACCAGCCCGTGATTGGCCAGTTAATTCCAGACAGCTACTTAGAACTTGAGAAGAGCATTCTAGAAATACGCAAAACATTGCCGCCTGAATTCCCCGTCATTGGCCAGAGTCAGCTTTATGAATTGGTGCAAGAAAAGCAGCTACAGTTGGATGAAAATGAGCTTTCCCATGCTGTGCATTTTCTGAACGAATCGGGTAAAACTATGGCCGTTGGATTGTGATAGTCACTGGGCCCGCCGTTCCTTTTTTCATTGAACAAAAAAGTGATGCTAAATTAGGCCGTTTGCTTCTTTTATTCGATTGTTGACCTGGTTTGATTACTTAATAAGTTACTCAAGGAGGCCAACAAACCCAAGGTAGTCTGCATCCAGTTTTGGTCACCACACTGTAAAAAAGATGTGGAGACTCTAGAACAGCGATTTTCAACCTGTGGGTCGGGACCCCGTTGGGGGTCGAATGACGATTTGCCAGGGGTCGCCTAAGACCATCGGAAATATGGGAAGTATACTTGTGAGTCGAAGAATAGCGCTCCAATGGTTGACTCCACAAGCCAGCTGCAGACTCTTCAAATCGCTAGCCGAATTCGGCTTCAGGCGCGATGAATTAAAAAAGAGATAAATCTTTGCTCTGATGTCTTCCTCTCAAGCCAGCTGCAATCACTCCCAATCGCTAGCCTAATCTGGCTTCAGGCGCGATACACTTAATAGGGGAGGAGTCTCCGCTTTAATGCCTCCGTCCTCAAGGCAATCGCAAGCAGTTCAGATCGCTAGCCAAGACGGCTTCAGGCGCGATAAATTCAAAACGAAAATATATTTACGGTTGGGGTCGCCACATCGTGGGGAATTGTATTAAAGGGGTCGCAGCACTGTAAAGGTTGAGAACCACTGCTCTAGAAAAAGTGAAGAGAAGAGCAACAAAGATGATTAGGACACTGGAGGCTAAAACAGATGAAGAACGGTTGCGGGAACTGGGCATAGCTAGTCTAGTGGAAAGAAGGACCAGGGGAGACAGGATAGCAATCTTCCACTATTTGAGGGTCTGCCATAGAGAGGAGGGGGTCCAGCTGTTTTTCAAAGCACCCAAAGGCCAGACAAGGAATAATGGATGGAAACTGACCAAGGAGAGATTCAACCTAGAAATAAGGAGAAATTTTCTGACAGTGAGAACCATCACCCCATGGAACAGAAGTTGCCTTCAGAAGTTGTGGGAGCTTCATCACTGGAGGCTTTCAAGAAGAGACTGGACTGCCATCTGTTAGAACATGGTGTAGGGTCTCCTGCTTGGCCAGGGGGGGGTTGGGCTAGATGACCTACAAGGTCCCTTCCAACTGATTTATTTATTTATTTATTTATTTATTTATTTATTTATTGTTTATATTTATATACCGCCCTATCTCCCAAAGGACTCAGGGCGGTTTACAGGCATTTAAAAAACAAAAAATACAATAAATACAATTCTAAAAACAATTAAAAAACTTATTCAAAAGCCTTAATTAAAAATATAAAAATTAAAACCCAAGATTCTATTCTATTCTATTCTATTCTATTCTATTCTATTCTATTCTATTCTATTCTATTCTATTCTATTCTATTCTATTCTATTCTATTCTATTCCTTCCTCCTCCCATTTTCCCAACAATCCTGTGAGGTGGGTTGGGCTGAGAAAAGGACGGGATCCTCCACTGACAGGATAATGAATTTTAAAGTACAGGCAGTCCTCGACTTATAACAGTTCATTTAGTGGCCATTCAGAGTTACAACAGCACTGAAAAAAGTGACATGACACTTAACAATGGCTGCAGCGTCCTCCCATGGTCAGAATCTCGGAAACTGACTCATCTTCACGACGGTTGCGGTAACCTGGGGTCGTGTGATCCCCTTTTTTGCAACCTTCTGACGAGCAACGTCAATGAGGAAGCCAGATTCACTTAAAACAGTGTGGCTAACGACTGCAGTGATTCACTTAACGACTGAGGGAAGAAAGGTCATAAAAATGGGGCTTAACAAACGTCTCACTTAGCAGCAGAAATTTTGGGGCTCAATCGTGGTCGTAAGTCGAGGACTGCCTGCAGTAAACCATATTATTGTTAAAATGTTCCTTACGCACTGATATATACTAAGCGGACTTTTTTTATTATTATTATTTAGGTGTCCTGCTCCATTTTCAAGATCCAGCACTTCAGCTCCGAAATTTCTATTTTGTCGATCCCAAATGGCTGTGCAAAATCATAGCCCAGGTCAGTCTGAAATGCGGTTCCAAACCAGGTTTTCTATTTTTTTTTTTATTTATTATTGAAAAAGTTTTAAGAAACAAAACATTTCCTTTTTCCCCTCCTCCCATAAAACCCCTTCCCCTCCTTGGCTTCGGGTCAATCACAAGGTATTGTTATACATAAACCAAACATAGAGTAAAATTTTCCTTCTAATCCAATTAACCTCATCCAAATCTTTTCATCTCCCAACCCCTCCCATTACATAAAATAATACTTCCTAATTATTCAAAGGCAATCTGATATTTCTTAATCTGATATCTGTTTTGTAGATAATCAATCCATTTTTCCATTCAATTAAATATCTTTCCTGCGTATTGTCTTTCAAAAGCTGAGATTTTAGCCATCTCAGCCAAATTAATGACTTTCAATATCCATTCTTCTATTGTAGGTACCTCTTCTTCTTCCAGTATTGTCCAAACAACAGTCTTGCTGCTGTTATTAAATTCAGAATCAATTTAGTCTCAATCCCTGTACAATCCGTTATAATTCCCAAAAGGAAAAATTGTGGCAGGAACTTTATCTTCTTCTTCAGTACATTTTGAATAATCCACCAAATTCTTATCCAAAAGGCCTTAATTTTCTTGCAAGTCCACCAAATATGAAAATATGTAGCGTCATCACAATCACACCTCCAACATTTCGCTTGGATATTAGGATACATACATGATAATTTTTTGGGATCTAAGTGCCATCTATAAAACATCTTATAAAAATTTTCCCTTAAATTCTGTGCTTGTGTAAACTTAACATTTCTAACCCAGATTTTCTCCCATGTTTCCAACATTATTGGTTCCTGAATATTCTGTGCCCATTTTATCATACAGTCCTTTACCAAATCCTTTTCCGAATCTATTTCAAGCAACACATTATACAATCCCTTTATATGCTCCTGGGTCTGATTTCTAATTTGCTTTATTAACCAAACCAGGTTTTCTAGATTGCCCCATTTTTTTTATTATTATTCTATTCTATTCCATTCCATTCCATTCCATTCCATTCCATCCCTTATTCTATTCTATTCTATTCCATTCCATCCCTTATTCTAGTCTATTCTATTCTATTCTATTCTATTCCTTCCTCCTCCATTTTCCCAACAATCCTGTGAGGTGGGTTTGGCTGAGAGAAGGATGGGATCCTCCACTGAACAAAGGGTAATGAATTTTAAAGTACAGGCCGTCCTCGGCTTATAACAGTTCATTTAGTGACCGTTCAAGGTTACAACAGCACTGAAAAAGTGACTTATGACCCGGTTTTCACACTTACGATTTGTATTTATGACGGTTGCCGTGTCCCGGGGTCACGTGATCTCCTTTTGCGACCTTGTAACAAGCAAAGTCCATGGGGAAGCCAGGTTCACTTAACAACCGGGTTTCCTGATTTGTCAGCTGCAGTGATTCACTTAACAACGGAGGTAGAAAGGTCGTAAAATGGGGTCAAACTCACTTAACAACTGTCTCACTGAACAATGGAAATTTTCTAGGCTAATTGTGATTATAAATCGAGGACTATATTAAAAAAAGAAAGAAAAATACAACAAAGACATTAAAAAAAAGGTATTGGGGGAAAAAAAACCAATACATATACACCAGAGATGGTATTTAGCCGGTTTGATCGGTTCGCCCGAACTGGTAGCGGAAATCGTGGCTGGGCCTGCCCATCCACTCCAGCTCTATGCCATCCTATTTAGGCACGTTTTTGAGGCTGGGCGCATGCACGGAAGGCCCGTACACGAGCAAAGGGCATGCATGGAAGTTCGGGCGCACATGGGGAAGGCAGGCAGACACGCGAACTGGCCGCACAGATGCACAAAGCGAGCTTGCGCGTGCGGGCAGAACTGGTAGTAACATAATGTGAAACCCACTGTTGATATACACCAATGGTAGTCAACCTGGTCCCTACCGCCCACTAGTGGGTGTTCCAGCTTTCATGGTGGGCGGTAGGGGTTTTGTCCGATACTGAAGCACTTTCCTTTTTTTTAAATTTAATTGACTTTTTAAAAAAATTTCATAGCATTATTTAAAACCATTTTCATTAGGTTTTCATAAAATTCCCCGTGACAATTTAAAATTTTGAAAATATACTATTTTTATTGCCCGTGCATAAGTATAGTTCAAGTTACCTAAGTGAAACTAAATGGCGCTATAGTGTGACCGCAAACAAAAGAGCCTCGTCCCAGAATAGCTCGCGCATCTCCACCCATACCACCCAGCTGTAACAGACAAGCAGAGCTGGTAGCCGGTGCCCCCCCCCCAACACAATCCACGATGCGCGAGAGGCATGCACAGACGACGATACACGGCGCATTACTGTGGAACCGGTGGGCATTTATTTATTTATTTTATTTATTTATTAATTAAATTTTTATACTGCCCTTCTCCCGAAGGACTCAGGGCGGTTCACAGCCAAATAAAACCACAATGAATAAATACAGAATAAAATCAATAATTAAAAAACTTATTAAATATGGCCCCAAATTAAAATGCATTTAGAACAATAAAACCCACTTTAAAATTTAAAACCGAATAATAAAAAACTTCTAAAAATTCTATGCCAGTCCTGCGCGAATAAATAAATATGTCTTCAGCTCGCAGCGGAAGGTCCGAAGGTCAGGAAGTTGACGAAGTCCTGGGGGAAGTTCGTTCCAGAGGGTGGGAGCCCCCACAGAGAAGGCCCTTCCCCTGGGGGCCGCCAGCCAACATTGCTTGGCTGACGGTATCCTGAGGAGGTTAGAAAATTTTACTACTAACAGAGATACAAAAGTGGGCGGTAGGTGTAAAAAGGTTGACTACCCCTGATATACACATAACAACCTCCCTAGTTGAACGTTGATTAATAATACAACAGCATTAATTTCCTACCCTTTATAAAACAGGCTAAAAGAATTTTAAACATACTCAACTATGAAACTGTTTACAAGTTGTTAGCCTGTCGTCTATATACGAAATAGTTAACAGGGAAAACAATGGTAAGGATGTTGTAAAAAGGTGTTAAAAATAATGAAAAATTATTAAAACAGGCTTGAGAAATTTCTCAGTAGCTTTTCATTTAAGTTCTCGATAGGAGAGGAATAACACCGCTTTGTGTGTAACAGTTTTGTATGTGATGTTATGATTCTACTTTATAATTTATGATTTATCCCTTTTATGATTTACGATTTATCACTTTGTTAATTGCATGTACACTGGGTGCTTACTAACCGGAGACAAATTCCTTGTGTGTCCAATCACACTTGGCCAATAAAGAATATTCTTCTGATTTTTACTGGAAAACAAAATGAAAAGCTTGGCGGGTGACAGGATTTTTAAACTAAGCAAATCATCGCGAGGTTTGTGAGACGGATTTCTCTTCCGTAGATCTTGACGGTGAAGGTGGATGGCTTTACCAAATATCCCAAAGGAATCATAAAGCGTTCGGATGTGGAAAAATCCCTGCTAAAGAACAGTAAATTCCCTGAGATTTGCAAGTGCCAATACTTCAAGCTTCTAGAGAAATTCCAGATTGCTTTGCCGTTAGGGGAAGATCAACTGCTTATTCCGAGCAGGTAGATCAAAAATTAAAAATGATTGTTACATGGGCATTTGCCGGGGGAGGGAAAATGTGGGAAACAAGAAACATCTCATACATTATGACTTCATTAGACAGAATGTGAATTATTACCGTACTTTTCGGAGTATGAGACGCACTTTTTTCCTCCCTGAAAGAGGGTGGAAATTTTGGTGCATCCTATACACGGAATACAGCCATTTTTGGCCTCTTGAAAACCTGTCCTGCGCAGCCCGTTTTTGTGAAAAATGGGACACGCTGAGGGTTTAGGGACCATTTTTGGCTTCCCGAGCCTTCCACGCATCCTGTTTTTGCCCTCCCCAGCCTCCAGGAGCACTCTGCAGGCCTCCCAAACCCTCTGTGCATCCCATTTTTGGGGAAAACGGGCTCGTTTTTCACAAAAATGGGTTGCACAGGGGGTTTGGGAGGTCTACAGAGTACTCCTGGGGGCTGGGGAGGGCAAAAGGCAAGGCAAGGTAATTATTCCGGCAGGGCGAGCAAAATAAGGAATTCCACATGTAAAGTAGCACGGCAATAAATCAAACCAGTCGGGAGGATGTCAGGATTCAAAGAAACACCAGATAAACTCAGTGTTTGTTCCTGACAAACGCCCCTCCCATGTGCCTTTCCTTTTAAACTCCAGCAGCACCTGTGCCTTGTAAAGAGGATCAGGTCCCTTTCCTCCCTCGTAAGCCACACAACCCATGTTGCTCTCTTCTCCGTTCTTCCCTGCACTGCCTAGGATGAGGAGGGGGTGGGCCTGAACCCCCTCTCCCTTGTTCTACCTCTCCCCTGCTCTGCCCAGCCTGACTTTGCTCTTCCCCAGTTTTTTCCACAGCCAACGGATCCATTCTCTCACTCTCTGTCGGTCGTTCCTCTTCCCCTTCAGATTCAGACTCCGACAGGGGCAGGACAGGAGCACAATAAACCACAGGGACTTCTTAGGAATGCTTGCTTGTTGTTATAAAGTCAGCCAATAATTATAACTCAGAGAAGATACTTTCTGCCTTTTGACTGTCACCCCATTGCCAACCTGGGGAATGCAAAATTCAAAAAAGTGGAAAATAGCTCCCTTTTAAAATTTATGTTTTTTTTCTCTTTTTAAGCTTGTCGGATCAACGGCCTGTGATAGAATTGCCTCACTGTGAAAACTCTGAGCTTATTATCAGATTGTATGAGATGCCGTATTTTCCTATGGGATTCTGGTCCAGACTAATTAATCGACTGCTTGAAGTGTCTTCGTACATGCTTTCAGGAAGAGGTACTGTCGTGTCCCACTTCTCCTCTGACGGCTGGGTCGGGGAAGTCTGTATCAAGCGTGCCTCTGCAGCTCTGCCAAAGTCCTATCAGAGTCCTCAGGGCAGGCAGGAGACCAGGATGTGACTTCAGCATTCCAATTTAGGCTTTGCCTGACTCAAAGAATGCCAGAAAGCAGATCCTTTATATAGGCCATGGAGTGTGGCTCCATGACTCAGCACTTATCCAGGCCTGCCCCTCCCTTCCTTTTGCTGACGTCGCCTCTCCACTCTCCAGAAGCGTGGGTCCCTCCAGCTTCCAGCTGCCGGTAATTCCAGCTCGTGACTGGCTTCACACTCCCCAGGCTCACATGCTGTGGGGGAGGGGCCCAGCTGCTCCGTTTGTCCGGGCATGGTGCCAGGACTGGGGACTGGAGGCATGCCAGGACATTCTTCTGCACTATCAGCGTCCGGCGGGAGACGAGAGGGGCCCGGCTGCGGAGAGGGGGGTGAGCGAGGCACAACAGGTACAGGAATGGAAGGAAATCAGCTAATTCTGTACAAGGGGCCTTTGTTATTAGGAAATTGGCTGAGTTACCACAGAGTTTGTGTCTTAATTCAACGATTGGGATTTGGTTTTAAAGTCACTTACGTGGTTGCTTAATTCAAGTTACAGTTTTAGCATGAGGTCTGAGAGGCTGTGGTGGGATTTAGCCGGTTTGGACTGGTTCGGGCGAACTGGTAGTGGCGACCTGCGTGTTTCTAACCCTCCTCAGTGAACATTTTTTTCCTCAATCCGCGATGAAAAATATTTTTTTTAAAAAGTATCCTCTTTGGATAGATTGAGAATATAAATTTAGGCCACGGATAAAATCATGCCAGAGAAAAGGATTGTGTGCGAATTTACAATGGAAAGAGGAAAAAAACCTTACGGACTTAATATCCTTCTTTTCCTTCTCAGAACGAGCTCTTCGCCCTAACAAGATGTATTGGAGGCAAGGCATCTATTTGAACTGGTCTCCAGAAGCTTACACCCTGGTGGAATCTGCAGTTCTGGAAAACAATCTAAACAGCTTTTTAAAAATCACGGTCCCTTCTTGCAGAAAAGGTTAAATATGCATCCCAACCTTCTGGAGGGTGGGGGGGGGGCGGGAAGATTAAGATGTTATGCTGTGGTCTGTCAGCTGCCGGCCCCTCCAGCAGCTGAATCAGAGGAGGAGGCGTGGGAGTCAGGGTCAGCATCAAGGCAACCTGAGAGCTCCGAGGGGGAAGAGGGAATGGAGTTGGGAGAGAGAGAGAGAGAGAGAGAGACAGTGGCGGAGCCTGGGCCATCCGTCAGCCCTCAGATGGAGAGTCAACAGCCCCCAGGTCTGGAGGTGGCTGATGAGGAAGAGGAGGAACAGCTGGGCCCAGTACCTGATGTGCAGATGCGCAGAAGGCAGAGGAGAGGAGAGCAGTGGAAATCTATGGGCCAGTCCTTGGGACAGAAGAACCACTGCTGCTAGAAGGCAGAGGAGAGGAGAGCAGTGGAAATCTATGGGCCGGTCCTTGGGACAGAAGAGCCACTGCTGCTAACAAAGCCCCACCCTAGCTCTGGGGAATCAAAGGCAGGGGACGGAGATGAATAGATGTGGCAGACAACTCTTCATCCCCCTGCTGGACGGACTTGTTAGCGTGTGGTGAGAGAGAAACTTTTGGCCCGGGCTGCCGGTGCTCTTTATAAAGGAATCTTTGAGTTAACTTCAGAGGGTTGGTCGTGTTCGGGGAAAACACTAATTGGGAAAACCCACAATTTTTAATCGTCTTTCTTCCCCGCCCCCCGCCCCCCGCCCCCCGCCTCCGACTTTTTGAAGGTTGCATCATTTTAGGGCAAGTTGTCGATCACATCGATTCTCTTATGGAGGAATGGTTCCCGGGTTTATTGGAAGTCGATGTTTGCGGCGAAGGAGAAACGCTGTTGAAAAAATGGGCTTTGTATAGCTTTGAGGACGGAGAGGAACACCGGAAAATATTGTTGGATGACCTACTTAAAAAGGCAGAGGAAGGTAGGTTTACTATGGTATTTCGAGCAATCCATTCCAAAATATTTTTTTCCGGTCCACAGCAGGGATGCCAAAGTTAAAGCACACAGGATGCTTAGATCTGACCCACGGGGCCGGGCTGGAAATAGCAAAGGCCCAGCAAATGGTGCCTCTGCTAGCACCCCTGTTCTGTTTCCCTCCCCCAATACTCCCAACAAAGAGACAGTCAAAGGCCTTCTTTTCTAGTTTATTTACATCAATAAATGTTCTGGCCACGTCTACCCATGCGCCTGCCAAGTCTCTGGAGATAACTAGGAAATTATAGATAAGGCCAGAGTTACTCACGAATATATTCCTCCCTCCATTGATACAGTTTGCCCTTTGATACTGCTTTGTCCAAGACAAAAAGCCAGGAAGTTCCGCCTCCTGCTTTTATAGCCTCTGTGGATGTCACTCCGTGACTCATCATTCTTTGACTTTTTCCCAATGCCTCCTCTGCTGCGCGCGCAGGTCACGTCTGCGCAGTCTTGCATCAAGCCAAAATTGTTCTTGGGGCGTTGCCAAATCAGAAGAAGGCCCGGGAGAATCAGGCCTTGCCGGCCCCTCCTCCTCCCCTTGGGTGGGTGCCAGGGAGGGAGAGGGCCCAGGAGAAGCAGGCCTTGCCAGGTCTTCTTCCTCACTTTCTGAATCATCGGAGTCCAGGAGTCCGAGTCCAGGAATCTGGGTTACAACAACCCCGTTTTCAGCCAGGACAGCCTACTGCAGCAATCTGCCAGCGAAAACGGGGTGCTAGGGGACCCGGTGCCCCATTTTTGCTGGCAAAGTGCTGCAGAAGGCCAACCAGGTTGAAAATGTAGTGGAACCTGCGCCGTTTTGGCCAGCAGAATGATGCAGGAGGCTGTCCAGTTTGAAAACAGGGCGGGGGGAAGCCGCACAAGCCCCCTACCCACCCACCCCAAAATGCCGCATTTTGGCCAGCAGAGTGCTGCAGGAAGCGTCCGTCCCATCTGCCCTCCGTATGTCTCCCTCCTACCCTTCCCCCCCGGCCGGCCCGCGGAGGACAACTATAATGCTGATCCGGCCCTTGAAGAAGTCCAGTTTAACACCCCGGTCTACAGTAATAAATATATACTTCTTATTGTCAATTTCATAGTATTTTTACATCAAAATAACAATCTGATTACTTTCTAGCATGCAGCAAGAATTGATAATAACAGGCAGATATTTACAGATTTATTTATAACAGGGGTCTCCCACCTTGGCAACTTGAAGACTTGTGGACTTCAACTCCCAAAATACCTCAGCCAGCTTTGCTGGCTGAGGAATTCTGGGAGTTGAAGTCCACAAGTCTTTAAGTTGCCAAGGTTGGAGACCCCTGGTTTATAAGATCTACACAGGTAGTTCTCAAATTACAAATATTCGTTTAGAGACCATTCGAAGTTACAAAGTTACACTCAAAAAAGTGACTTATGACCCGTTTTCACGCTTAACGACCGTTCCAGCATCCCCATGGTCACGTGACCAAAGCTTAGACGCTTCGCGACGGACTCCTATTGAGGACGGTGGCTGTGGTTATGTGACCACATTTTGAGACCTTCTGACAGGCAAAGTCAATGGGGAAACCAGATTCACTGTGCAGTGACTCACTTAATGAGGGTGGCAAGAGAGGTCATAAACCGGGGCAAAACTCACTTAATAACCGTCTCACTTGTGGTCATAAGTCGAGGACTGCCTGGAGAAAATTTTTGTTTTAATATATTTCTATTCTTTATCCATCAAGGTGACCTCTTAATAAATCCAGATCAACCAAAGTCTACTGTTCCAATAGCTCAAATTGCTCCCGATTTGATTTTGGCCGATTTACCTAGAAACATCATGTTGAACAATGATGAATTGGAATTTCATCAGGCTCCGGAGAACCTTCTTGGTAAAGACAATTATTGTGTCGCTTTCTACAGCCAAGAAAGACCAACACTTCTACCAGTGGTGAAATCCAATTTTTTTTTTACCACCAGTTCTGTGGGCGTGGCTTGGTGGGCATGGTGTGGCTGGGTGGGCGTGGCTGGGTGGGCGTGGCAGGGGAAGGATACTGCAAAATCTCCATTCCCACCCCACTCCAAGGGAAGGATATTGGAAAATCTCCATTCCCACCCCATTCTGGGGCCAGCCAGAAGTGGTATTTTCCGGGGTTTTTTATTATTATTATTTGCATTTATATCCCGCCCTTCTCCAAAGACTCAGGGCGGCTTACACTATGTTAGCAATAGTCTTCATCCTATTTGTATATTTATATACAAAGTCAACTTATTGCCCCCAACAATCTGGGTCCTCATTTTACCTACCTTATAAAGGATGGAAGGCTGAGTCAACCTTGGGCCTGGTGGGACTAGAACCTGCAGTAATTGCAAGCAGCTGCTGTTAATAACAGACTGTCTTACCAGTCTGAGCCACAGAGGTTCTCCGAACTACTCAAAATTTCCGCTACCGGTTCGCCAGAACCTGCTGGATTTCACCCCTGACTTCTAGGAAAGAGGAATAGATGAGTTGTAACCAAAGCCCTTGAAGTCAAAGACTTCATTTAAATTAAATTAGGAATCTTAATGTAATAGTTGTTTATTAACAAAGTTGAGGATGATTTCTAAATGGTGCGTCAGACCCTGGTAACTGATATTCCTTAAGTACCTGGTGTCTAGAGGGCCTCTGGTGGCTCAGACTGCTAAGACAGTCTGTTATTAACAGCAGCTGCTTGCAATTATTGCAGGTTCAAGTCCCACCAGGCCCAAGGTTGACTCAGCCTTCCATCCTTTATAAGGTAGGTAAAATGAGGACCCAGATTGTTGGGGGCAATAAGTTGACTTTGTATATAATATACAAATGGATGAAGACTATTGCTTGACACAGTGTAAGCCACCCTGAGTCTTCGGAGAAGGGCGGGATATAAATGCAAATTTTTTTTAAAAAGTACAATCAATCTTAAAAATAGCACTATTCTAATCTAATTGGTATTGTTAGAAAGGTTTTATGAAGTTCGGAATTTCATTCAGCAGGTAAGGTAGAATTATTTTGGGATACCCTCAATATAGGTACTAAAACCTAGAAGAACCAAACTAGAAGAAAAGAAAAAAATTTCTAACAGCGAGAACAATTAATCAGTGCAATGAGTTGCCTCCAGAAGTTGTGAATGCTCCAACACTGGAAGTTTTTAAGAAGAGATTGGACAACAGTATAGTCTTCTGCTTGAGTGGGGGGTTGGACTAGAAGACCTTCAAGGTCCCTCCCGACTCTGTTATTTTGTTATTCAGTATATTTTACAAATCTAGTCTCGCTGGTTTGAGGAGAATTCTACCAAATAGAATAGAATAGAATATAAATAGAACAGAACAGAACAGAACAGAACAGAACAGAACAGAACAGAACAGAATAGAATAGAATAGAATAGAATAGAATAGAATAGAATTTTTTATTGGCCAAGTGTGATTGGACACACAAGGAATTTGTCTTTGGTGCATATGCTCTCAGTGTACATAAAAGATACCTTCATCAAGGTACAACACTTACTGATAGTCATAGGGTACAAATTTAACACTTAATGATACAACACTTAATGATAAGCATAGGGTACAAATAAGCAATCAGGAAACAATCAATATCAATATAAATCATAAGGATTACCAGCAACAAACTTACAGTCATAAGTGGAAGGAGATGGGCAATGGGAACGATGAGAAGATTAATAGTAGTGCAGATTCAGTAAATAGTTTGACAGTGTTGAGGGAATTATTTGTTTAGCAGAGTGATGGCCTATGGGAAAAAACTGTCCTTGCGGCTAGTTGTTCTGTTGTGCAGTGCTCTATAGCGTCATTTTGAGGGTAGTAGTTGAAATTAAAAAATCAATTATTTCAACTCTTAACTTAGAATATGCCGAAATGGTGTTTCAACTACATCTGCAGTTATTCTCCTATAAATTCAACCTATTTTTCTAAAAAAATATTGTCTCAAACTTTCTGTCGGAAAGGTGATGGTGGATTTGGATCCGTCTACCGTGCTGTTTATAGCGGCGAAGAAGTAGCTGTAAAAGTTTTTAATAAGCACACGTCCCTTAGGCTGCTGAGACAGGTGAGTCAATTCACAGTCTGCGAATAAATCAGTAAAGCCATAAATTACTTGGGATTAGAAATCACAAGGGCCAGGATTGTGCGGCTTAATTAATGGCTACTGACCTTGTAGCTGACAGTGGTCATTAATTATTTCTTGCAAATATCCACCTACAGGTCAAACCATTTTCAACCTGGCCTACTGTCGCATTATTCCGGGAATAAAATTAGGGTTTGCTTATTGGGTTTTTTTTCCCTTTTGGGGGAATCACTGATTTATTTTCAACTTTCACATTTTTTTTAATGTCTGCTTTTTCTTTGTCGGTTGGAAAACCTTATCAATTTCTCTGAAATGGTTTGTGACGTTGGGGATCTGTGAGGCAGAGACTCGGCTAGAAAAAGCTCTCTCTCTAACCTACGCTACAAACACAGCATTATGTCTGTGGAGATTCTCAGTCATCTAAGTCATGGTTGCCTCAAAAGTTGTTGTTGTTGTTGTTGTTGTTGTTGTTCTTCTTCTTCTTCTTCTTCTTCTTCTTCTTCTTCTTCTTCTTCTTCTTCTTCTTCTTCTTCTTCTTCTTCTTCTTCTTCCCCCTTCCCCCTCCTCTTCTTTCTTCCATCTTCATCTTTCTTTCTTTCTCTTGTTCTTGTTCTTGTTCTTCTTCTTCCTCTTCTTCTTTTTCTTTTTTCTCTCCTTCTCCTCTTCTTCTTTCCCCCTCCTTGTCTTCTTTCTTACATCTTGTTTCTGTTCTTCTTCTTCTTCTTCTTCGCCTCCTCCTCTTCTTTCTTGCATCTTCTTTCTCTTCTTCTTTTTCTTCTTCTTCCTCTCCTCCTCCTGCTCCTGCTCCTCCTCTTCTTCTTCTTCCCCTCCTCCTCTTCTTTCTTGCACCTTTATCTTTCCTCTTCTTCTTCTTTCTTTCTTTATTTTGTCACAACAATATATGTAGGTATCATACAAAAAGGTTATATAGTATATAAACACATATATGAGTAAATATTAGGAGGTATAAGCATATATATATATAGGAAGAAGAAAAGAAAAACAATAGGACAGGAACGGTAGGCACATTTGTGCGCTTATGCACGCCCCATATGGTCCTCTTAGGAATGGGGTGAGGTCAATAGTAGAAAGTTTTTGGTTGAAGATTTTAGGATTATGGGAAGAGACCACAGAGTCAGGTAAAGTATTCCAAGTACTGATGATTCTGTTACAGAAGTCATATTTTCTGCAATCTAGATTAAAGCAATTAATGCAATCTAGATTCTTCTTCTTCTTCTTCTTCTTCTTCTTCTTCTTCTTCTTCTTCTTCTTCTTCTTCTTCTTCTTCTTCTTCTTCTTCTTCTTCTTCTTCTTCTTCTTCTTCTTCTTCTTCTTCTTCTTCTTCTTCTTTCTTCTTCTTCCTCCTCCTCCTCTTCCTCCTCCTCTTCTTTCTCCTCCTTCTCCTCCTCCTCTTCTTTTTCTTCCCTTCCCCCTCCTCCTCCTCCTCCCCACTCCTCCTCTTCTCCTCCTCTTCCTTCTCCTCCTTCCTTCTCCCTCCTGCTGAAAAAACCTGTCCATTTGCCTTTTGAAAAAAAAGCACCTATGGCCCGAATGACTGAGAATCTCCATAGACATTTAGTCATCTTCCTTGGAGTGAACATCCTTCGAAACCTATCCTTCCATCCCTCCCACCCACCACCGATGAAGCTTCTTGGATGAGAAGTGAAACGTCATCTTCTTCTTCCTCAAGGAAAAGAAAAAAACACAGCCCAGTTGCCTTTTGGAAGAAATAATAATTAAAAAAAGCCCTTTTGAGATAACATGGCAGGAGTACAGCTCTCTTTTTTGCTTTGGTTTGTCTAGGAACTTACGGTCCTTTGCCACCTTCACCATCCTAGCCTGGTATTCCTGATGGCTGCGGCTGTGCGTCCCATGATGCTTGTCATGGAATTAGCCTCCAAAGGCTCTCTAGATCGGTTGCTCCAGCAAGAAAATGCAGGTCTAACCAGAACCTTACAGCACAGGATAGCTCTGCACGTGGCAGATGGCTTGAGGTAAAAAAATAAATAAATAGAAAACCCTTTCCTTTTTCAGTACGTCTGTATGAATGAACCTCTCTTTCTTTGGGTCTCTATCTATATCTATAAGGGGTGTCCAATAGCAACAGCGCTTAGACTTATATACCGCTTCACGGTGCTTCACATCCCTCTCTAAGCGGTTTACAGAGTCAGCCTGTGGCCCCCAACAATCTGGGTCCTCATTTGATGGGCCACAGAAGGATAGAAAGCTGAGTCAACCTTGAGCAAGTCAGAATTGAACTCCTGGCAGTAGGCAGAGTCCGCCTGCAATACTGCATTCTAACCACTGCGCCACCAGGAAGGAGAATGAGAAAGGGAATAAGAGAGGGAGGAAGGAAGGAAATACAATAGCAATTAGACATATACTGCTTCATTTTGCTTTATAGCCCTCTCTGAATGGTTTACTGAGCCAGCCTATTGCCCCCAGCAATCCTCATTTTACCTACCTCAGAAGGATAGAAGGCTGAGTGAACCTTGAGCTGGTCAGGATCGAACTGTTGGCTGTGGGCAGAGTCAGGCTGCAATACTGCATTCTAACCACTGCGCCACCAGGAAGGAGAAGGGAATAAGAGAAGAAGGAAGGGAGAGAGGGGAGGGGAGTGGGTAGGGAGGGAAGAATGACTAGAAATAACCCTTAGATTTATGTACCGCCTCATAGTGCTTTACAGCCTTCTCTAAGCAGTTTACATAGTCAGCCTCTTGTCCTCAACAATCTGGGTCCTCATTTGATCGACCTCGGAAAGCTGAGTCAAGCTTGAGGACAGGCCCCTGCCGGTCAGCAGAATTAGCCTGCAATACAGCATTCTACACAGGGATGCAGTGGCTCAGTGGCTAAGACGGCGAGCTTTTCGATCGAAAGGTCAGCAGTTCAGTGGTTCAAATCCCTAGTGCCGCGTAATGGGGTGAGCTCCCGTGACTTGTCCCAGCTTCTGCCAACCTAGCAGTTCGAAAGCACGTAAAAAATGCAAGTAGAAAAATAGGGACCACCTTTGGTGGGAAGGGAACAGCGTTCCATGCGCCTTTGGCGTTGAGTCATGCCGGCCACATGACCACAGAGACATATTTGGACAGCGCTGGCTCTTTGGCTTTGAAACGGAGATGAGCACCACCCCCTAGAGTCGGGAACGACTAGCACATATGTATGAGGGGAACCTTTACCTTTACAGCATTCTAACTATTGTGCCACCAAAGCTCACCAATCATGGTAACTTGAAGACTTGTGGCCTTCAACTCCCAGAATTCATGACCGGCTGAGGAATTCTGGGAGGTGAAGTCCACAAGTCTTCAATTTGCCAAAGTTGGAACCCCCCTGCTCTAAATCTTTGGGATATAAGCACCCATCACATGTACACGATGTTATTTCTATTCTTCTCGGTTCATCTCTTGCCTTTCTTTTTCATCACAGGTACCTCCATTCTTCCATGATCATCTATCGCGACTTAAAGCCTCACAACGTCTTGCTCTTCACGCTTTATCCCAATTCGGCGGTCATTGCCAAGATTGCCGATTACGGCATTTCCCAGTATTGTTGCCGGATGGGAATAAAAACCTCCGAAGGCACACCAGGTATGAACAGCTCAGTAGCTCCTACATCTGGGTAACAAGGACTTTCTGAGGTGCTCGGGTGAAATTGGAAGTTGTTTAGTCGAATAAACATGAATGGATTCCTTGGAACAGAAACGCAATGAGATATTTGCCCACCTGGCTAGGTCCTTTAATGAATTATTTAGCCCAGGCGTCCCCAATGCCCCGGTCCGTGGACTGGCACCAGGCCGTGCCAGAAATTGGTCTGCACAAACAAGCAAAGCCCCATCTGTGGGATGCAGGCAGCACACAAAAACATGTCCCCTCCAGTCCACAGAAAAAAACTTCTCTCCATGGAACCGGTCCCTGGTTCCCAAAAGATTTGGGGGGGGGGGCATTGATTTAGCCCAGTGGTAGTCAACCTGGTCCCTACTGCCCACTAGTGGGCGTTGCAGCTTTCATGGTGGGTGGTAGGGGTTTTGTCCAATACTGAAGCACTTTTCTTTTTTAATTTAATTGACTTTTTAAAAAATTTTCATAGCATTATTTAAAACATTTTCATTAGGTTTTCATAAAATTCCCCGTGACAATTTAAATTTCTAAAAATATACTATTTGTATCGCCCGCGCCTAAGTTTAGTTCACATTACCTAAGTGAAACTAAATGGCGCTATAGTGCGACCGCAAACAAAAGAGCCTCGTTCCAGAATAGCTCGCGCAGCTCCCCCCACACCACCCATCTGTAACAGACAAGCAGAGCGGGTAGCCGGCTCCTCTCCCCCAAACCCAATTCACGATGCGCGAGAAGCATGTGCAGACAACGATACACGGCACATTACTGTGGAACCAGTGGGCGGTTAGAAAATTTTACTACTAACAGAGATACAAAAGTGGGCGGTAGGTATAAAAAGGTTGACTGCCCCGATTTAGCCAATTACTTTCTTCACATTCTGATAGACCTGTATGTTAGGGCTGTCTAGTAATCAAGATCTAGATTCAGAAAGAGATAGTTAAAAGAATGTGTAGGTACTTATTTTGGTTTTTCTGTTCCCTTTTTGGCTTGTTGGTTGTCTCCTTTACACAGTATGTAGCTGTTGTTTATGTCACTTTGTCTGTTGATGTTACCAACATAAAATGTTTCCAATCTCTTGGCTATATTATGGAGAAAACAGACACTTGCTCTTATTAACTGGTCCCAACGGTTTTCTTTTCATAAGTACCTTCTGGAGAATTTATGTATCTTTTGCAGCATAAATAATATTTTGGTTTTCTTGTTTGTCTGTTCTGAAGGCATTTAATATCCTTTAAGATTCTGAAATTAAAATAAGAACAGCATCTGCCTAGTAAAGACTAGCAATTAATGATTTGTGGTTTATTTTTCTTTCTTTTTTTTTAAAAAAAAAAGGATTTAGAGCACCAGAAGTTGCAAGAGGAAATGTTATTTACAATCAACAAGCTGATGTTTATTCATTTGGCTTGCTGCTGTATGACATTTTGACAGCTGGCGGGAGAATATTAGAGGGCATAAAATTTCCTAATGAATTTGATGAATTAGCTATCCGTGGAAAACTGCCAGGTAGGTTCCATTTTCTTTCTGTCTGGTTATTATACGCACTATACATTTGTACCTTTGTAATAACCTACCTTATCTTATACTCTGTCCCGCAAATGTAAAAACAAAACACAGATACATTTTAATTCTCAGCCCTAATTTGGATATGTTTGAATTTCATTTTTTTTTAACGAAGGCAAAAGGTTACAACTCCAAATGTGGATTGTAAGGAAAACTAGAATCATAAGCATTTTTTTTAAAAAAAACCTGTTCAATCATGTCTAATAATATTTGTAGCTCAAGGTTGAACTGCAGAGTCCTTCATGCTCTCTGAGCTTAGTGGTTTTCTTGTAAACGTTTTATTACCCAACTAGAGAACACCATCAGGGCTAAACCCCTACGCTGATGAATGTTATCTAGCTTGGTAATGAAATGTCTGCAAGGAAACCTGTTGGAATTCATTGCTGGAATGTATTTCTATGCAACAACTACAGTAGTATTCAGCCAGTAGATGGCAGTGTTTACAAATTTGGATCTATGGTATATGCTCTATGCTCTTTTGTTCTAAGTAGAGTTTCCTGTTTCCTGATACACAGTTGAGCAGTAAAACACATGGTGATTGTACTCTTTGTTTGCTCTGTGGGTGCTATACATAAACAGAATTTCTAACAAATCCACCAAACTCAAGAGAGCACCAAGGATCCCTTAAACAGTTGGTGCTTTTGCAAGACAAATGAAAGTCTCTGTAATGCGATTATCCAAATTACAATTATCTATTCTAGATCCTGTCAAAGAATACGGCTGTGCCCCCTGGCCAAGATTTGAAGATTTAATTAAGAAATGTTTGAAAGAAAATCCTCAAGAAAGACCTACATCTGACCAGGTAGGCTCAGTAGAAGTCAGTAAAAGAGACACAGATATTCCCAATGCTACATATTTTAGCATTAGGAACTTTTGCATTCAAAAGCATTTAGCAAAAAATAGACGCTACTGTGTTGTTGACCAATGTATCTAGTTTTGGTCGCCATGAAGTAAAACAGATGTTGAGACTCTAGAAAAAATGTAGAGAAGAGCAACAAAGATGATTAGGGGACTGGAGGCTAAAACATATGAAGAACAGTTGCAGGAACTGGGTATGTCTACTTTAATGAAAAGAAGGACTAGGGGAGACATGATAGCAGTGTTCCAATATCTCAGGGGCTGCCACAAAGAAGAGGCAGTTGATCTATTCTCCAAAGCACCTGAGGGCAGGATAAGAAGCAATGGGTGGAAACTAATCAAGGAAAGAAGCAACTTAGAACTAAGGAGAACTATTCCTGATAGTCAGAACAATTAATGAGTGGAACAACTTGCCTCCAGGAGTTGTAAATACTCCAGCACTGGAAGTTTTAATGAAGAGATTGTCTGAAATGCTATAGGGTTTCCTGCCTAAGCAGGGGGTGGGACTAGAAGACCTCCAAGGTCCCTTCCCACTCCATTATTCTATTCTGTTCTATTCTAATGTGGTGTCTACAGGTTTATGAAATATTGAACTCTGCCGAACTGGTTTGTTTCCTGAGACACATTCCAGTGCCCTCTCCTTTTGCGTCGGAGTGCATGGTGGCTACAAACCAAAGTAACAAAAAAACCGGGATCTGGATCGGAAGCGGTGGCAGAGGGGAAGCCCAGCTGTCATTTGTCGATGTAAATACCGATGAATGCACCTGTAAAGTAGGTTTCAAGGTTGACCTTCCCATTGATGCTTCGTGATGTGTTTTTTTAAAAAAAATTATTATTATATATTTTATTTATACATTTTTCTCATACAAACACATGTGCTTCGTGAACGATGTGTTGCTTCAGTTTATCTGCTTGGCATAATAATCCCGTGTTGCTCCGAAAATAAGCCCTCCCCCGAAAATAAGCCCTCCCCTGAAAATATTTAAACACATGTGCAGCCGGTCCCCGCCATTTCCCCTGGTTAGGGTTAGGGAGACAGAGCTGGAAATCAGTTAAGACGGCAAGAGGAGCCCCGTCTTGCTCCACGCGCCCCAAAATAATAAGATCTCCCCGAAAATAAGGCCAAGCGCTACCCTATGGAACGAGCTTCCCCCTGGACTCCGACAAATACCTTAGGACCTTCCGCCGCGAACTTAAAACCTACTTATTTCGTCTTGCTGGACTCGCTTAAATTTTATATTATTAAATTGATTTATGGGTTTTAAATTTTTTAGTAAATTTTACTAAATAAGTAAGTAGCCAAATTAAATAGGTTTTTTAAGGATTGTTTTTAGTTTTGTATTGTTGTTTCTTTCTGTATTTTATTTGTGGCTGTACACCACCCTGAGTCCTTTGGGAGAAGGGCGGTCTATAAATAAAATTATTATTATTATTATTATTATTATTATTATTATTATTATTATTATTATTATTATTATTATTATTATTATTATTATTATTATTTCAAGGTTCAGAAAAATATAAGACAGGTTTTTCTTTTCGTGGAAACACAGTAGTTTTCCAATTTCTAATTTCTACCTCTATTTTCTAGCTATTAATAAAGCAAATCCCATATTAAAAATATTCTGTATCTTCTTTATCCTTTATTTTTAATGTCAACCTATCCATTTCCACCCAATCTTTTTGATTACACTTTCTCCTCTGTGGTTATTTCCTCTTTTTTTCCAATGCTATGCAACTACAATTCTTGTTGCTGCTGTCGGGATATGCAATATATACTTAATAGTGCATATCCTGGTATTGCAATATTGCATAATATCTTTTTCTGGTATTATGCTTAGCAAAAATATTTCTGCCTTATAATCTTAAGTGCCGTTTTATCACCTTGTCTAGCCATGTATGTATTTTTGTCCAATTTTTTTTCACTTTTGCACATGTCCACCACATACGATGCTGTGCTTCTCCGGCGATAAAGAGAATACAGGTAGTCCTCAACTTACGACCACAGCTGAGCCCCCCCACACACATTTCTGTTGTTAAACAAGACAATGTGTTTTGCTCAGTGGTGGGATTCAAATAATTTAACAACCGGTTCTCTGCCCTAATGATTTCTTCCAACAACCAGTTGGCCAAAATGCTCAGAAAGTTAACAACCGGTTCTCCCGAAGTGGTGCGAACCAGCTGGTTTGCACCACTTTGGGAGAACCGGTTGTTAACTTTCTGGTTTTGCTCCATTTCACGACCTTACTTGCCATCTTTCAAGATAGTGGAGAGTAGCCAGGCTGATATCTTTCAGACATCGCAATATTTGGCAAGGATGCAGTAATGAACTAATTGTCTCCTGCAAACTCCACTCCCCTTTTGCTCCTCTTAAAATCGTCCAGTGGTGGCCTTACTCCCAAGTCGACCCTTCTTCTGTCTTTTATCTGGCAACCCTGTGCATGCATAGACTGGGAACAGGCTCCAGCTGTTCTTCTGCCTCACTGACTACAAAGGCAGCTGATAACTGGCCTACAGCCCTGGCCCCCTCTCTGCCTCCGATACAGAGCCCTCATCAGAGCCTTCTCCAAAATCCAAGATCGGCCCTGTCCGAATCTGCTGCCAGATCCGCTGGCGGGCCACAACAGCTGGCTGGAGAATTCTGGGAGTTGAAGTCCACCTGTCTTAAAGTTGTCAAGCTTGAGAAACACTGCCTTAGATACTTTAATTCAAGGGTCCCCAAATGCCTGGGCCATGACTTGGGACTGGGCCGCAGCCGGTTTGTAACCCTAACCCTAACCATCCCCTCTGTCTTTCTCCCCCCACTACCGTGGTCACCACCGGTCCACAAAGCCAGGGGACCGCTGCTTTAACCATTGTAGCCATTGTAAGTCCAAGCACATCGAGTGCACATTAGGATTCATATTTCTTTGATTTATTTATTTATTCTTGATGAATTCATGGTCCAAAGTTTCCTCTTTTTCCTCCCTCTCTTTTTTTCCAATGCTATGCAACTACAATTCTTGCTGCTGCTGTCGGGATATGCAATATATACTTAATAGTGCATATCCTGGTATTGCAATATTGTATAATATCTTTTTCTGGTATTATGCTTAGCAAAAATATTTCTGCCTTATAATCTTAAGTGCCGTTTTATCACCTTGTCTAGCCATGTATGTATTTTTGTCCAATTTTTTTTCACTTTTGCACATGTCCACCACATACGATGCTGTGCTTCTCCGGCGATAAAGAGAATACAGGTAGTCCTCAACTTACGACCACAGCTGAGCCCCCCCACACACATTTCTGTTGTTAAACAAGACAATGTGTTTTGCTCAGTGGTGGGATTCAAATAATTTAACAACCGGTTCTCTGCCCTAATGATTTCTTCCAACAACCAGTTCGCCAAAATGCTCAGAAAGTTAACAACCGGTTCTCCCGAAGTGGTGCGAACCAGCTGGTTTGCACCACTTTGGGAGAACCGGTTGTTAACTTTCTGGTTTTGCTCCATTTCACGACCTTACTTGCCATCTTTCAAGATAGTGGAGAGTAGCCAGGCTGATATCTTTCAGACATCGCAATATTTGGCAAGGATGCAGTAATGAACTAATTGTCTCCTGCAAACTCCACTCCCCTTTTGCTCCTCTTAAAATCGTCCAGTGGTGGCCTTACTCCCAAGTCGACCCTTCTTCTGTCTTTTATCTGGCAACCCTGTGCATGCATAGACTGGGAACAGGCTCCAGCTGTTCTTCTGCCTCACTGACTACAAAGGCAGCTGATAACTGGCCTACAGCCCTGGCCCCCTCTCTGCCTCCGATACAGAGCCCTCATCAGAGCCTTCTCCAAAATCCAAGATCGGCCCTGTCCGAATCTGCTGCCAGATCCGCTGGCGGGCCACAACAGCTGGCTGGAGAATTCTGGGAGTTGAAGTCCACCTGTCTTAAAGTTGTCAAGCTTGAGAAACACTGCCTTAGATACTTTAATTCAAGGGTCCCCAAATGCCTGGGCCATGACCTGGGACTGGGCCGCAGCCGGTTTGTAACCCTAACCCACACCATCCCCTCTGTCTTTCTCCCCCCACTACCGTGGTCACCACCGGTCCACAAAGCCAGGGGACCGCTGCTTTAACCATTGTAGCCATTGTAAGTCCAAGCACATCGAGTGCACATTAGGATTCATATTTCTTTGATTTATTTATTTATTCTTGATGAATTCGTGGTCCAAAGTTTCCTCTTTTTCCTCCCCTCCCTCTCTTTTTTTTTTTATTACTTTTTTGCAACAAACAAACAAAAAGAAAATACATTATTACACCCTTGTGCTATACATAAAAAAGGAAGATTTGGGTCTTCGGATATATCCTCACGATCGCCAAAATCCACATTCTCGAGGTACAGGTACCGAAGCGTCCAATGTTGCAAGCGCAAAGTCCACAAATGGTTTCCAAGTCTTCCAGAAAATATCTTCTTTATACACACCACTTCTAATTTTAATATCACATGTCATTTTATCATTACCCCTCCCTCTCTTCTCACAGGACGTTGAGGATATTAGGATATTGTGCTTGGCCTTGGTGACATTTTCTGCGGAAAAGGAGAACTGGGTGATTGCAGGAACCCAATCAGGATCCCTCTGGGCCTTTCACACCCAAGATGAAGAACGCAAGCATCGGTTTCACACGATGTCTGATTCGGTCACCTGCCTTTACTGCAGTCCTTTGTCAAAGCATAAGTACGTGATAGGCACAAAAGACCGTGTCCTTTTGTGAAGGCCTAAATTAAATTGATTTATTGCTAAAAAACCCGATGCGTAGGGGATCTTCGCAACTAACAGCACCTGGTTAGAGTTAGATAAGGGTCAATGGAATGCAAGGTGGGTTGGGCTTAGTTTGCTTGTGGCTACATAGGAATTCTAGGCTAATGCCTCTTTTGACTCCGCCCCCAGCTTCTACCACTCCTACACTAAGGCCAATGGTGGGATTCAACTGGTTCGCACCACTTTGGTCGAATCGGTTTGTTAAATTGCTGGCTGGCCCCGCCCCAACCCTCCCCTCCCCTTCCAGAAATCCTCACAAGCCCCATTTTGGCTCCCAGTTAAATGCAAGGAGGCCTACTAGGCCCATATTTGCTCCCGGGTGTGTGTGCAAAAGGCCGAGTGCTGCCTGTCACACAGCCCCGGCCACGCCCACCGTGGCCACGCCCACCTAGCCGGTCATTAGGGCAGAGGACCGGTTGTTAAATTATTTGAATCCCACCACTGACTCTGTAAGGCTGAATTTAGATTCCATTCTGCACACTGCTTCAAAATAGCCTTAAAAATACAGAAGTGTTGATTTTTTTAAATGAAACGACTTAGTTAGTCATCGTGTACTTAGATGTTATTGTATGATTTGAGCACCGCGTGAGCAGCATGATTGCTGACTTTTGACACAGGGCTAATTGCGGGGCTGTTTTGAGGTTGACATATTTAGCTTGTCCTTTTAGTACACGGGCCGGCGATTTCAGCTTTTCTTATCTCCAGGGTTACACATTTAACTGAAAGTCTTTATTTCATTCAATTCATTTAATGCCTTTAAATTTAATTCATTTATGCATTTTCTCCTTCAATTTCAGCAAGTACAGGAACGTCTTTTTGGTGGGTACAGCCAATGGACAGCTGGCCATTTTTGAGGACCAGGCAGTCAAGGTACATATTCACTACAGTCTTCCAAGAGATATGTAATTAGAATAGAATAGAATAGAATAGAATAGAATAGAATAGAATAGAATAGAATAGAATAGAATAGAATAGAATAGAATAGAATAGAATAGAATAGAATAGAATTTTTATTGGCCAAGTGTGATTGGACACACAAGGAATTTGTCTTGGTGCATATGCTCTCAGTGTACATAAAAGAAAAGATACGTTCATCAAGGTACAACATTTACAACACAATTGATGGTCAATATATCAATATAAATCATAAGGATTGCCAGCAACAAGTTATAATCATACAGTCATAAGTGGAAAGAGATTGGTGATGGGAACTATGGGAAGATTAATAGTAGTGCAGATTCAGTAAATAGTTTGACAGTGTTGATGGAATTATTTGTTTAGCAGAGTGATGGCCTTCGGGAAAAAACTGTTCTTGTGTCTAGTTGTTCTGGTGTGCAGTGCTCTATAGCGTCGTTTTGAGGGTAGGAGTTGAAACAGTTTATGTCCAGGATGCGAGGGATCTGCAAATATTTTCACGGCCCTCTTCTTGATTCGTGCAGTATACAGGTCCTCAATGGAAGGCAGGTTGGTAGCAATTATTTTTTCTGCAGTTCTAATTATCCTCTGAAGTCTGTGTTTTTCTTGTTGGGTTGCAGAACCGAACCAGACAGTTATAGAGGTGCAAATGACAGACTCAATAATTCCTCTGTAGAATTGGATCAGCAGCTCCTTGGGCAGTTTGAGCTTACTGAGTTGGCGCAGAAAGAACATTCTTTGTTGTCCTTTTTAATGATGTTTTGATGTTAGCTGTCCATTTGAGATCTTGCGATATGATAGAACCTAGAAATTTGAAGGTTTCTACTGTTGATACTGTGTTGTCAAGTATTGTGAGAGGTGGAAGTATGGAAGGGTTTCTCCTAAAGTCTACCACCATTTCTACGGTTTTGAGTGTGTTCAGTTCCAGATTGTTTTGGTTGCACCACAAGGCTAGTCGTTCGACCTCTCGTCTATATGCCGATTCGTCATTGTCTCGAATGAGACCAATCACTGTTGTGTCATCTGCGAACTTCAGTAGCTTAACAGATGGATCATTGGAGATGCAGTCATTGGTATACAGAGAGAAGAGAAGTGGGGAGAGCACACAGCCTTGGGGGGCCCCTGTGCTAATTGTACAGGTATTCGATGTGATCTTGCTTAGCTTCACCTGCTGCTTCCTGTTTGTTAGGAAGCTTGTGATCCACTTACAAGTCTGTTCCGGTACCTGTAGCTGGTTTAGCTTAGTTAGAATTAATGGCAGACCTGTTCGTAATAAACCCTTTTTTTGCGTTAATATAGAAAGTTTACGCTTTCTTAAATTTTGACAGATGCTATTCAAATAATAGCAGGAAGAGAGGGGGCAATAAAGCGAAACGGAATTGTACAGATTGTCCTTGAATTAGTGGTTTTATCGATTTCAATATTGTCGTCCCCCTTTTATTTTCTAGTTTTAATTCGCTTTTTTTAAAAAATGGGCTCTTTTTACAACAACGTTGCCTTTCATTTAGAGACAACTTTTTGTAGGAGCGCCGTGTCAATTTAAGTTGCAAGTTTTGCATAATTTCAGAAACTTTGACATCAGTATGACTAGAATAATGTCTGTAAAGTCGGTAAAATGAGGACGCAGAGTGTTGGGGGCACTGTGCTGATCTCTGTAAAAGCGCTTAGAGAGGGCTGCAGAGTACTATGAAGCGGCATGTAAGCTTAAATGCTATTGCTAATAGCCAGTAATTTGAGGAAATAAGGCTTTGGGTGAACATGATAGCAGTCTTCCACTACTTCAGGGCCCATCACAAAAAAGTGAGGGTCAACCTATTATCCAGAGCATCTGAGACAAGGACAAGAACCTACAGGTGGAAGATGATTACAGAGAGGTCCAAGTTACTTAGAAGAAAGGAGAAGTAAATTTCCTGATAGTGAAAACAATCAGTGGAACAACTTGCCTCCAGAGGTTCTAAGTGCTCCATCACTGCAGGCTTTTTTTTTTTATTTGAATTTATATCCCGCCCTTCTCCGAAGACTCAGGGCGGCTTACACTATGTCAAGCAATAGTCTTCATCCATTTGTATATTATATACAAAGTCAACTTATTGCCCCCAACAATCTGGGTCCTCATTTTACCTACCTTATAAAGGATGGAAGGCTGAGTCAACCTTGGGCCTGGTGGGGCTTGAACCTGCAGTAATTGCAAGCAGCTGCTGTTAATAACAGACTGTCTTACCAGTCTGAGCCACAGAGGCCCCTATTAAATTTCTTTTAAGAAGAAATTGGACAACCATGATACAAGGTCTCCTGCAGGGACTTGGATTAGAAGACCTTCAAGGATCTTAGGTCTTGAGATATAGTAGAACCTAGAATCGCCACGATATTAAAAAAAAAAGGTGTTGAAATTCTAGAAAGAGTGCAGAGGAGCAGCAAAGAAGATTAGGGGACTGGAGGCTGAAACATATAAAGAGCGGTTGCTGGAATTGGGTATGTCTAGTTTAATGAAAAGAAGGACTAGGGGAGACATGATAGCAGTGTTCCAATATCTCAGGGGTTGCCCCAAAGAAGAGGGAGTCAAGCTATTCTCCAAAGCAGTTGAAGGCAGTACAAGAAGCAATGGGTGGAAACTAATCAAGGAGAGAAGCAACTGAGAATTAAGGAGGAGTTTCCTGACAGTTAGAACAATTAATAAGTGGAACGACTTGCCTCCAGAAGTTGTGAATGTGAAAAACACTGGAAGTTTTTAAGAAAATGTTGGATAACCATTTGTCTGAAATGATGTAGGGTTTCCTGCCTGGGCAGGGGGTTGGACTAGAAGACCTCCAAGGTCCCTTCCAACTCTGTTTTCTATTCTATAACCCAATTATTCTATGTTTATTTTCTTGTGTTTTCTCTGCAGGGCAAATGTGCCGCACCCTTAAGGATGTTTCTCATCGGAAGTGACAGCACTCCACTGATGTGTTTAAGTGAATCAAATTATTCCTCCGACAGAAATACCATCTGGGGCGGCTGTGGATCGAAAATATTATCATTGTCCAGCGATTTATCTACCCACAAACTCATCGAGACCAAGACGAGTCAACTGTACGTTTGTCTTGCTTATCTTTTATCAGGCGGGTTTTTCTGTCTTCTACCTGCATTCCTAAAACATACCGTATTTTTCGGACTATAAGACGCAGCTAAATTTACAGGAGGAAAATAAGAAAAAAAATGTTTTTGGGCTCCGCACGTCACTTTTTCTCCCTCCCCGGCCCCCAGAAGCACACACTGCAGGCCAAAAACGGGCTCGGTTTGGGCAAAAATGGACCGTGCGGAGAACTGCAGAGTGGTTCTGGGGGCCGGGGAGGGCAAAAATGCGACGCCAGAGGATTCAGGACGCCAAAAACTCCCGTATTCAGTCTATAAAATGCACCTAAATTTTCACCCACTTTATACTCCAAAAAATACAGTACTTTTTAATAGTGTTGCTTTTCACTCTGTCTGGAAGATGATCTTGTCTGCATATTTCCGGTGGCACGTTGAGGGTTCCTAATTTTTTTTTTATTGCTTTAATATCCAAAAAGAAAGAAAGAAAGAAAGAAAGAAGAAAGAAAGAAAGAAAGAAAGAAAGAAAGAAAATGCCTAGACAAACAGAAATCAAGAAGCAGCAAATGTCGTTTATTTAATGAAAGGAAGTCCTCACTTAATGATTGTAATTTGGGGCCAACAATTCGATCGCTATTGAAAATATATCTGCTGAATATAACTCCTCATTGGTGACAAGAAGGGCATCCGGCCAGTAAACACACAGCTCTGTTCAGTTGCCCAGATTCCACCTTGCAAGGGATTATGGGAGTCATTAAAAGAAGATGAGTTCTGTCACTAAGCGATGCGGTTGTCAAATGCAAAGATCATGTGATCACCCCAACTTATTTCGCAGTTGGGTGAATTCCACACAGTCACAAATCCCAACTCCATGTTTGCCATTTGTAGCTTCCTTCCAGCTTCCCCAACGACTTTGCTTGTCAACAGAGACCACGAATGGCAACCGCCATAATTGTGAGTTGGTTTCCAAGTGTCGGAATTGCAATCGTGTCACCCTGAGGATGCTACGATGGCAACATCTTCAGCGCCATTGTAATTTGAAATTGTAGGGAGAATCTCCCCCTTTTTTTAAGATAAGAAAGCTCCAACATTAGCAAAGAAATGCCCCCCTCTGCCCTCCCAGAAGAAAAAAAGGCTTTCCTGAAGTAAAACCACTCAAGTGGCCGGCCCTTGTGAATGGATAGTTTCCATTCACCAGGACAAACTATTCCATTCGTAAACAAAAAGTCTTCACAGAAGGCTGGAATTGATCCGATTAAAAAGCACACACACACACAGAGAGACAGACAAAAGACACCTAAAATCTACATTCCCCACCCAGCTCCAAGGACAGGGCATGACTTCCCAGCCACAATGAGACAGACATTATGCTATCACTGGATGTGGTTTGCTTATCACTGTCAGGTTTCCAAGTAACATGCCCATAGCAAACAAAACTCTGAGGCAGGCAATTTCCTCGAAGAATAGGTTTATTGGATATGTCATATTGGCACAGGCTGGTGGAAAACCGATTCTGAATATTCTCACGGTTTCCCACCTAATTAAAAGTGAAAGTTTGGCACTTTCTCAAAACAATCAGTCACATGGTCCAGTTGCTAAGTGTCGTGTTCCACTCCTCCTCTGATGGCCGGGTCTGGGAAGTCTGTATCCAGCATGGCCACGAAGCCTCTGCAGCTTTGCCAAATTCCTGTCAGAGTTCTCAGGGCAGGCAGGAATCCAAGGTGTGACTTCAGCAACCAGATGAGACTTTGCCTGACTCAAGGAATGGCCAAAAAGCAGATCCTTTATATAGGCTATGGGGTGTGGCTCCATGACTCAGCACTTATCCAGGCCTGCCCCTCCCTTCCTTTTGCTGACGTCGCCTCTCCATTCTCCGGAAGCGGGGATCTGTCCACGTTTTGTCCTCCTGCTCAGCTGCCGGCAATTCTAGCTCATGGCTGGCTTCGTGCTCATGTGCTATAGGAGGGAGGTTTGTTTGCTCAGTCTGTCCGGGCATGGTGTCAGGGCTGGGGGCTGGAGGCATGCCAGGCCATTCTTCTTCACTATCAGTCTCTGGCTCAGATAGCAGGAGATGGGAGGGGCCCGGCTGCGGAGAGGAGGGCGGGCGAGGCACAACACTAGGTGACTCCAGTCCCCGCCTTCCGAGCACCTGGAGGAATGTCCTTGGTTCCCAGAGAAAGTGTTTTGCTTCGCCTACAACACCCCAGCTATCTCTATTCCTTCCTCCCTATCCCTCTTCTCTGGTTTGTCAGCACCGAAGTCTCAAAATGGCCTCAGTCAGGCCAGCTTCAGGGTCGACAATCAATCGCCTTAATCAGTTTATGCATTGTATAGCCTGTGGTGTAAACGCCACAACATCATTTTCTGATTTTCTTTTTCTTTGTGTGTCTGTCTGTCTGTCTCAGGTTATGTCACAAGGACTACTGCAATGCCAATATTATTTCTATAGCAGTAGACAAATTTATCTACTTGGCAAAGAAGGACAGCTATTTTGTTGAGATTTGGGACAAAAAGGCAGAGAAGCTTTGCGAACTAATTGACTGTGTGCACCTACTAAAGTGAGTATCGGATATCCCACAGAGTCTGCGATATCTTGCGAGGTATATATTTATGTATGTACATAGCGTGTGTATATATACATATGTGCAAGTGTGTTATGTAGATGTTTGGGTAGATATATATTTTCTCTGAAGAGAAGACAACAGAATTTCATTTTTAATGTGGGCCACTGTGCTCACAGTAAAAAAAAAAATGACAGATATCTTACCTTACTTTACCTTACCTCAGTGATGGCTAATCTTTTTGCTTATCTTATCATCTTATGTCTCATCTTTCTTGTATCTCATCATCATCTTATCTCTCATCTCTCATAGATCTTACCATATCTCTCATCTCTCTTATATCTAATCTTATCTCTCATCTCTTATCTGTCTTAAATCTTATCTCTCTTCTCTTCTCTTTTTTATATCTTATCTTATCCTCTTCTCTTCTCTTCTCCCCTCCCCTCCTCTCCTCTCTTCCCCTCCCCACCCATCCCCTCCTCTCCTCTCCTCTCCTCTTCGTCTCATCCTATCCTATCCTATCCTATCCTATCCTATCCTACCCTACCCTACCCTACCCTACCCTAGCACAGCACAGCACAGCCCATCTTACTTTACCTTACCTTATTATCTTATGTTACAGTATATCTTATATCTTATATCTTAGCTTATCTTAGTTTATCTTAGCTTATATCTTATATCATCTTACCTTATCATCTTATCTTATCTTCTCATCTCATCTTATTTATTTTATTTTATTTATTTATTTATTTATTTATTTATTCGCATTTTTATACCACCCTATCTCCCGAGGGACTCAGGGCGGTTTACAGCCTGATAAAAAACATACATATAAATACAGAATAAAACATCAATTAAAAAACTTATTAAATAAGGCCGAATATTTAAAATAGCAATAAAAGTAATAAAAACCCCAATTAAAACCAAATTCAAAATTTAAAATTCTAGTCCAGTCCTGTGCAAATAAACAGATGTGTCTTAAGCTCGCGGCGAAAGCAATCCTTTGATGAAGGTATTTTTTTTTCTTTTTCTTTTATGTACACTGAGAGCATATGCACCAAAACAAATCCCTTGTGTGTCCAATCACACTTGACCAATAAATTCTGTTCTGTTCTGTTCTATTCTATTCTATTCTATTCTATTCTATTCTATTCTATTCTATTCTATTCTATTCTATTCTATTCTATTATCTTCTCACCTCACCTCACCTCACCTCACCTCACCTCACCTTATCATTTTATCTTATCTTGTGGTATATCTTATCTTATCTTATCTTATCTTATCTTATCTTATCTTATCTTATCTTATCTTATCTTATCTTATCTTATCTTATCTTATCTTCCAAATGGAAGAACGTGATCTGACACAGTTTACCATTTAACTTTTTTATTAGTTTATCAAAATATAAAACACAAAGGGGAAAAAAAAAAGCATGAAAAATCTGACAGGGTTCGGACATGACAGGCTCTCCTGTTTTTCAGAGCTGGGGTACCAAAACTGAATACAGAATCCAAGCAAAAACTCGCTTACCCGGGACGAGTGAAGAGCATCTGTCTCCAGAAAAATACGGCCTTGTGGGTCGGCACCGGAGGAGGCTACCTCTTACTACTTGACCTGTCCACCCGCCTCCCCATATGGATCATACATGATTTCTGTCGTTCAGTGAGATTCATGATGACAACCCAGCTAGGTAAATTGTTTGTTTGTTTGTTTGTTTACATTTATATCCCGCCCTTCTCCGAAGACTCAGGGCGGCTTACAGTGTATAAGGTAATAGTCTCATTCTATTTGTATATTTACAAAGTCAACTTATTGCCCCCCCCCCAACAATCTGGGTCCTCATTTTACCTACCTTATAAAGGATGGAAGGCTGAGTCAACCTTGGGCCGGGCTTGAAACTGCAGTAATTGCAGGCTACAGTGTTCTCATAACAGGCTCTTAACGGCCTGAGCTATTCCAGCGTATATACCAAAAAAAAAAAACTCAACAACATCTGCACTCTTGGTTTTAAGAAATCAAGAAATTTAACACCCTGTTTGTTTGATTTGTCTTTGGCCTTTACTTTAAGTAACAGGAAGAAATATTGTACATACAGGTAGTCCTCAACTTATCACCTTATAATTGAGCCCAAAAGCGTATGTTGCTAAGTGAGAAATTTGCTAAGTGAAGAAAATATATACATATATGTAAAAAAATATGCATCAGCTATATTAATTTGATATGATGAAGGGAACAATAGGACAGGAACGGTAGGCACTTTTGTGCTCTTATGCACGCCCCTTATGGTCCTCTTAGGAATGGGGTGAGGTCAATAGTAGACAGTTTTTGGTTGAAGATTTTGGGATTTTGAGTAGAGACTATGGAGTCAGGTAGTGAGTTCCAAGCATTAACAACTCTGTTACAGAAGTCATATTTTCTGCAATCAAGTTTGAAGCGGTTGACATTTAGCTTGAATCTATTTTTTGCTCTTGTAATATTGCGATTGAAGCTGAAATAGTCTTTTATAGGAAGGATATTGCAATAGATGATTTTGTGTGTTAAACACAGGTCATGTCGATGGAGTTGTAAGTTTTCTAATCCCAGGATTTCAAGTCTGTTGGTATAAGGTATTTTGTTGTTTTCGGAGGAGTGAAGAACTCTTCTAGTAAAATATTTCTGGACTCTTTCTATTGTATTTATGTCAGAGATGTGGTATGGGTTCCAGACGGATAAGCTGTATTCAAGAATAGGTCTGGCAAATGTTTTCTTGGCTCTAGTTAGTAGTGTAGAGTTTTTAGAAAAGAAGCTGCGTAAAATTAGGTTTACAACTCTTAGGGCTTTTTTCGCTATGTAGTTGCAGTGAGCTTTGGCATTAAGGTCATTTGATATGAGAACTCCAAGATCTTTGACAGGGTGGGGGTTGTCAGTTAGGTAATGTCCATCAAGTTTGTACTTGATGTTAGGGTTCTTTTTTCCAATATGTAAGACTGAGCATTTGCTGGTTTTCTTGCCACCGTTGGGTAGACTGGGCTGAAGCCACACAGAACGGTCCCTTATATTTTCCAGGACGGCCCCACTAGCTGGATATGGCTGCAAGACCTGTGTTTGACACCCTTGGAGTAAAGAGCCAATTATTTCTTTGACTTTGAAATGTAACTTGTCTCATTTCCAACTGGGAGACATTTGAAATTCAAATACCCTGGCTTCCTGGATGGCCATATCTTTCTCCCAAGCTTTAAACACGCTGATGAGTCTGATGAGGTTGGTAGAAGCAAGATTTTCCTGAGTTGTCTCCAAAATGGTGGGAAGGAAGACTTGCCAAATCTCACACAACTTTCTGATGCTTTGGCGTTTTTGCTTTTTTTATTATTATTATTTAAATTTATATCCCGCCCTTCTCCGAAGACTCAGGGCGGCTTACATTGTGTAAGGCAATAGTCTCATCCATTTGTATATTATATACAAAGTCAACTTGCTTTGACAGGAGAGTCCCTTGAAGAATAAAGGATAATATTTTAATTCGTTTTTTTTTTTTTTGATCCAAGGCGCCCTCAAGAACGTCGTTCTGGTCTTGGGTTACAGCCATGAAGAGGAGAGCAAAGACGGACACATTAAAGGTAAGCATGCGTCTGTTCTTCATCTGTCCTTATTTTGCAGTGAGCCGCAACACTAGCTCTGGCAAGGCGATGCGTCGGATGTGGTTTTAAAAAAAAAAGGCTTCAATCATAATCATGGCTGCTGTGGGAAGAAAAACCCACCTAGTTCAGTTCCAAGCTGGGAGAAAGGCGCTGGAAAAATAAAATGGAGGCTGACTGGAAAGAAGGATTCTGTTTACTGATGAACAGCACCAGCATTTAGTTCTGGGACAGCTGACAAATTAAGATTTTTATACTACCTGTGGGGGATGGGGGTGGCCATGGCATTGACACAGGACTCATATCGGGGGCACCTTTGGTGGCCAAGCGTTAAGGCAGGACTTCCCTGAGACCTTCCTCACTCATTATAATCTTCCTTCCTTCCTTTCTTCCTTCCTCCCTCCCTCCCTCCTCCTTCTCCTTTCTTCTCCCTTCCCCTCTTTCCTTATTTTTCCTTCCTTGCTCTCTTCCCATCTTTCCTTCTCTTTCTTTGCCTTTCCTCTTTCCCTTTCTCCTTTCCTGTCACTTTGTTAGAAATTCTGTTTATATAAAGGACCACAGAGAGCAAACAAAGCACAGTCACCATGTGCTTTACTGCTCAACTATTTGAACTGTAACAGGAAACAGGAAACTACTTATAACAAAAGAACATAGAGCATATACTAGAGATCCAAACTTGTAAATACTGCCATCTACTCACTGAATACTACTGCAGTTGTTGCATAGAAATACATCCCAATGATGAATTCCTGACCTACCTCTCTATTTTGGCTCCTGAATGCAAGAACTAACAAATGTGCCCACCATTTTTTGTGCTGATTATTTTTATATGATTTTCTTCACAGGGATACAATCTTCTGTGTTTATCTGGGATGTGAACCTGTCACATGAAGTGCAAAACTTGAGGAAACATATTGTGATGAGGCAAGCGTTAGCAGAAAAGATGAAGCAATTTTCATTGGATTGAAGGAATTCACTAGATTTACACAATTGAAGTTAGTTTCGTTGAAGAAGGACGGGGTGAAATACTCATTAAATGCAACATCACCACTTGGTTTCCTTTCCAATGAAACAAAAATATTAATTATACAGCGGTGTTTAATATTCCACACTAAAAGGATAAAAGTTGTGGCAGCACACCAATTTATTTCTTCTGGTTTCCGATGCCATGAGGTTTAAATTAATTCTCTTTTGCTACTTTTCCTACGCTTTTTCCTACGCTTTCCGTAGGTATAATTCAATTCGTGTTTTAAGTACACGACTTAAAATACAGAAGCTATTTAAATACCAGGAAATTTAAAGGCATCATAAGTATAATTTTTGATAACACCAATTCACCTTTGGGTATTTTTCAAAATAATTTGGATGAAATGTTTCGGGCTTCACGTCTGCCCAAAGTTTTTCTCTGGCTTTGTTCAGCTCACGTATTTTCCCCCCCAAGGTTCTGTCTAAGGTGCTACTGCTGCTTTAAGGATTTAACTTATTGAATTTTATGTGTCCTTTAATAAAAGGTTACACGAATGTCAAGATTTTCTTAGGTTTTGGGTGGAAGCCAGAAAAAGGAAGACCGTTCTAATGAATTAGAGGGAAGTGCTGTGCTCACAGGAGATCTGAAACATTTCAAAAACAAATGAAGTGTTAGTATCACTTTACGCTGCCTTGGTAAGGCCACTCTTGGAATGCCGCATCCAGTTCTGGTCACCATAATACAAGAACGATGCTGAGACTTTAGAAAGAGTGCAGAGAAGAGCAACAAAGATGATTAGGTGTCTGGAGGCCAAACTGTGCGATGAATGACTGCGGGAATTGGATATGTTTAGTCAAACGAAGAGAAGGACTAGCGGTTGATACGATAGCAGTCCTCCAATATTTGAGGCTGCCACAAAGAAGACGGGATCAAGCTATTCTCCAAAGCAGCTGAGGGCAGGACAAGAAGTAATGGGTGGAAACTAATCAAGGAGAGAAGCGACTTAGAACTAAGGAGGAATTTCCTGACAGTGAGAACAATTAACCAGTGGAACGGCTTGCCTCCAGAAGTTATAGGTACTCCCATCACTGGAGGTTTTCAGGAACAATCTGGAAAGTGATTTGTCCGGAATGATATAGGCAGCCGGTTCAAACCGGTTCAGGCGAACCGGTAGTGAAAATCGTGGGTGTGCCCGTCCCAGCTCTATGCAGTCCTATTTACACATGTTTTTGAGCCCGGGTACATGCGTGGAAGGCGTTCACAAGCAAAGCACATATGCAGAAGGCCATGGGCATGCACAGAAGTGGCCATGCGTGTGCACACTCACATTTGCAAACCAGTAGGGAAAGTAAGTGAATACTGCCCCTGAACATATGGTCTCATGCTTGACCAGGAGGTTGGACTAGAAGACCTTCAAGGTCCCTTCCAACTCTGTTTTTCTGGATTCCTTCCAAATAGTTTTCAGAGTGGGGAGGACAAATAGGTTCGCTGTTACTGTTACTCCGATGTGAATTTTCACATCTGAATGTTGCCTTCTGCATCCAGCGATAAAGAGAGGAATCTCTAATCAATATATTGACTTTGGTGTTATCCTGTCATTTATAATCAATGTGCAAAACTTGGCTGTGTTATTTTTTCCCCTAAATATACCGTGTTTCCCCAAAAATAAAACCCGGTCTTATATTAATTTTTGCTCCAAAAGACGGATGAGGGCTTACTTTCTAGTTAGGTCTTATTGTCGTGTCCCACTCCTCCGCTGACGGCCGGGTCGGGGAAGGTATCAAGCGTGTCTCTGCAGCTTTGCCAAAGTCCTATCAGAGTTCTCAAGGCAGGCAGGAGATCAGGAAGTGACTTCAGCAATCCAAGTTAGACTTTGCCTGACTCAGAGAATGCCAGAAAGCAGATCCTTTATATAGGCCATGGGGTGTGGCTCCATGACTCAGCACTTATCCAGGCCTGCCCCTCCCTTCCTTCTGTTGCCGCCGCCTATCAATTCTCCGGAAGCGAGGATCTCTCCAGGCTCCAGCTGTTGGTAATTCACATTCCTCAGGTTCACATGCTGTGGGGGAGGGGGAGGGGTCTACTTGCTCCATTTGTCTGGGCATGGAGCCAGGGCTGGGGGCTGGAGGCACGTCGGCCGTTCGTCTTGCTCGGCCTGTCCGGGCATGGTGCCAGGACTGGGGGCTGGAGGCATGCCAGGACATTCCTCAGCGTTCGGCAGGAGATACGAAGGACCCGGCTGTGGGGAGAGCGAGCGAGACACAACACTTATTTTAGGGGAAATACAGTACTAAATGCACCCATCTGGCTGACAGTCTTAACTGGGGCTTAGTTTTTGGGGGGGTAGGGCTTATATGACGAGCATCCTGAAAAATCATGCTAGGGCTTATTTTCCGGTTGGGTCTTATTTTCCGGGAAACAGGGTATTATAGACCTTTCCACGTTTTGTGAAAGCAACTAAGATTCAGTTACTAGCAACTTGAATCTTGGTGGCATGTTACAAGCATGGGGATATCCTTTTCTGATTTTCGCTGCTGGGAAGCTTTTTTGAACCCTCGTGCTTCTAGAATGAAGGATGTGCTTTTTCTCTCAAACAAATTGGAATTATCAGGAAGAGGAAAGAAAAAAAAATGTAAAATTGCCAATTTCTTTGATTTTAGTGACACAGCCTGAAGAATGAAGTGTGCTCACATTTCTAGACATTTTAAATCCTCATCTGGAAATAAGAAAAAAAAAGAACTTTTTTTTATAATGACTCTGTGGTTGCAGATTAATTGCGGTGACACTCTCGGGACAGTCTTATTTTTCCCTAACTGTTTTGTGTATATGCAAAAATGTAATTTAAAAACACGTGTATATTTTAAAACATAACCAGCATTTCTGTATTATCTTAAAGCGAAGCAATTTGTTCTGTATATTATTCGGGATCTAATCTGTGCAGTTAACAGAGTTTTTATTCGCGATTATTTCAAATCGAATAAAATATTTTGATACCGAGTCCAGCTTGTCAGTAATTCAGTTCACTGAGGTAAAAACATAATGCCTGGATAGTTCAACTCTAGCAATAATACATTGGTAGAAAAATGGGACATGGTGGCTCAGTGGCTAAGATGCTGAGCTTTTCGATCGAAAGGTCGGCAGTTCAGCGGTTCGAATCCCTAGCGCCGCGGAACAGGGTGAGCTCTCGTGACTTGTCCCAGCTTCTGCCAACCTAGCAGTTCGAAAGCAGGTAATAAAATGCAAGTAGAAAAATAGGGACCACCTTTGGTGGGAAGGGAACAGCGTTCCGTGCGCCTTTGGCGTTGAGTCATGCCGGCCACATGACCACGGAGACGTCTTCGGACAGCGCTGGCTCTTCGGCTTTGAAACGGAGATGAGCACCGCCCCCTAGAGATAGGAACGACTAACACATATACATGAGGGGAACCTTTACCTTTATCTTTAGAGATTAATAATACAGTAAGTCCCAAAGGTGCTTTTTCAGGAGGCAACTGAACTTCCTTTCTTTTTTCTTTTGAAGATGTTTCGCTTCTCATCCAAGAAGCTTCTTCAGCTCTGACTAAATGGTGGGGGAATGGAAGGATTTATGTTCCTTGCGAACAGCTGGTTATTTGAATCCTTTTAGAGGGTCATTGAGGCCACTTGGAGGTTTATCTGTGTCCTCAGGGTCACCTGGTTCCTGTAGTTTGCAATTTTTCCAGCTGTCTGCAAGGAATAGAAATCCTTCCGTTCCCCACTATTCTGTCAGAGCTGAAGAAGCATCTGGGATGAGAAGGGAAACATCTTCAGAAGAATAAAACAAGGAAGTCCGGTTGCCTCCTGAAAAAAGCACCTTTAGGACAACCATGACCTGGATGACTGAGAATCTCTACAGACTTTTAGCGATACAATTTGGGATGAACACCCTTGGAATGGTGTGGGAGTAGGAACGGATTTCCAGAAGAAAAAATGCAGACTACAGGAACCGGAAGCATCAATCAGGTAACCTGAGGACACAGAACAACCTCCAAGTGGCCTCAAGGACCCTGTAAAAGGATGCAAATGACCAGCTGTCTGCAATGAAATCCTTCCATTCCTCACTATTCGGTCAGAGCTGAAGAAGCTTCTGGGATGAGAAGCGAAACGTCTTCAAAAGAAAAAAAAAAACAAGTCCAGTTGCCTCCTGAAGAAGCACCTTTGGGACAACCATCCCTTGAATAATTGAGAATTTCTACCGACTCTTCCATTGAGGACCTGTATACTGCACGAATCAAGAAGAGGGCCGTGAAAATATTTACAGATCCCTCGCATCCTGGACATAAACTGTTTCAACTCCTACCCTCAAAACGACGCTATAGAGCACTGCACAACAGAACAACTAGACACAAGAACAGTTTTTCCCCCCGAAGGCCATCACACTGCTAAACAAATAATTCCCTCAACACTGTCAAACTATTTACTAAATCTGCACTACTATTAATCTTCTCATCGTTCCCATCACCAATCTCTTTCCACTTATGACTGTATGACTGTAACTTTGTTGCTGGTAATCCTTATGATTTATATTGATATATTGACCATCAATTGTGTTGTAAATGTTGTACCTTGATGAAGGTATCTTTTCTCTTTTATGTACACTGAGAGCATATGTACCAAGACAAATTCCTTGTGTGTCCAATCACACTTGGCCAATAAAATTCTATTCTATTCTATTCTATTCTATTCTGTTCTGTTCTATTCTATTCTATTCTGAAGATTAAGTGATCTGGGCAGAACAAACGGCCAGGATCCCTGTTTGACTCGGTGGTTCCGGCGCAGGAATATTTTCAAGCCACCCATCAATTTGTTTTGTTGCTTCCCTAAACCGTATCCGTTAATTATTCTATGAGCTACTTGTTATCATGGATTGGAAGCTTCTGGTGGAACCTTTGCAGCATCTTGATACGGGTGCAGCAAATATTAAGATTTACGACCACAATCCAGCCCAAAATTTACATTGCGAAGTACAACTACAGTCATTCCTGCGACAACTATGGTCAAAAATAAAAGTAAACTGGTACAAAACTCACTGAACAGCTATCTTGCTTAGCTGATGGAAATTTTGGGCTCCGTTGTGGTCGTATGTCGAGGACTACCTATATTTTCATGATGCTTTTTGCTTTTTTTTTTTTTAAAAAAAAAGAAAGTGCTGTAAAATGTACAATAGGTTTGTTTTTCTAGCATGTCCAAGAATTGTACTGTTCTTTCTCTTGTTTTGTTTTTCTTCTTCTTCTTCTTGGTGTCAGCAGAAAGCTGAAATTGTGTAAAAACTCGCCTTTCTTTTGCGCAATATTATTTCATTAAAAAAAAATGGCCTGAAGTTTTGTGATTTAGAAAAATTGAGGGCATCAGATTTTCAAATTGAATTGCAGAAGTCTTGCTTTTCCACTTCTGTTGCAGCCTAATAATAGAATAGAATAGAATAGAATTTTTTATTGGCCAAGTGTGATTGGACACACAAGGAATTTGTCTTGGTGCATACGCTCTCAGTGTACATAAAAGAAAAGATACGTTCATCAAGGTACAACATTTACAACACAAATGATGGTCAGTATATCAATATAAATCATAAGGATTGCCAGCAACAAGTTACAGTCATACAGTCACAAGTGAAAAGAGATTGGTGATGGGAACGATGAGATTAATAGTAGTGCAGATTTAGTCAATAGTCTGACAGTGTTGAGGGAATTATTTGTTTAGCAGAGTGATGGCGTTTGGGGAAAAAACTGTTCTTGTGTCTAGTTGTTCTGGTGTGCAGTGCTCTATAGCGTCGTTTTGAGGGTAGTATATATATTATTTATTTATTTATTTATTTTATTTTTTATTTTATTTGCATTTATATCCCGCCCTTCTCCAAAGACTCAGGGCGGCTTACACTATGTCAGGCAATAGTCTTCATCCATTTTGTATACTATATACAAAGTCAACTTATTGCCCCCCAACAATCTGGGTCCTCATTTTACCTACCTTATAAAGGATGGAAGGCTGAGTCCAACCTTGGGCCTGGTGGGACTTGAACCTGCAGTATTGCAAGCAGTTGCTGTTAATAACAGGCTGCATTAGCCTGTTGAGCCACCAGAGGCCCTATATAGTATATATATTATATTATATATAATAATAATAAAAAAACAGAATTGATGCACAATACACCAAAACGCATGCAGCAGTATTTCTTTTTAGCTGTATACCTTGAGCCTGTCCCCAATTGCCAGGTTTGTGTGTGTGTGTGTGTGTGTGTGTGTGAATATTTGCCCGATGCACTGCAAAATTGAGTCTTCCCAACCTAAATGGGCTTATTTTTATCTTTACATGCCAGCCGGTTCCCTTGAAGATAGATAGATAAATTAAATGTCTCTCTAGAGGTGAGCTCTGTTTGTAACCTCCTGCTTAAATTTCACTGGCATTTGCACAGAATGCAAAATATTTCTGCCTTGGAAGAGATGGAAGCTTTCATCACCCCCTCTGATGTCGCCTCTTAGAACGATGCCAGGGACTGTCACTTCATCGCAAACCAGGTTATTATTAACTTTGTTGCTTACGCAAGCCATTCTGCCGCCCCGTTCCTGCAGTACGTATATTCAACTTTGAATTTCTCATTTCTGCCTTTCTCAGCTAAATTTGCTCCCCAAACTCTTTGACAGTAGGATGCAGATGTTCTCCTGTATTGGATGAGAAGAAAGAAAGAAAAATAATAATAATCATAATCTTGCAAGGGTCCTAACGGTGAAAAAACAGTCATAAGTCGCTTTTTTCAGGGCTGTCGTAAACTTGGAACGGTCACCAAACGAATGGTTGTATGTCAAGGACTACTTTATTAGGGTAAGAAAATTAGACCAAATTTTCTTACCCTAATAAAGTAGTCCTTGACTTACAACCATTCGTTTAGTGACCGTTCCAAGTTACGACAGCACTGAAAAAAGTGCCTTTCCTTCCTTCCTTTCCTTCCTTCCTTCCTTCCTTCCATGACCTCCCTCCCTCCCTTCCTTTATTCTCCTTCCTTCTTCCTTCCTTCTTTCCCATATACTTCCTTCCTTTCCCTATCCTTCCTTTTTCCTCCTTCCTCTATCCTCCTTCCTTCCTTCCCTCCCTCCCCTCCTCTTCTCTTCTCTTCCTTCTTCGTTTCTACCTTACTCCTTCCTTCCTTCCTTCCTTCTTCCTTCCTTCCTTCGTTCTTTCCCATATATTTACTTCCTTTCCCTATCCTTCCTTTCTTCCTCCTTCCTCTATCTTCCTTCCTTCCTTCCCTCCCTTCTTCCCTCCCTCCCCTCCTCCCCTTCTCTCTTCCTTCTTCGTTTCTACCTTACTCCTTCCTTCCTGTCTTCTTTCTTCCTTCTTTCCTTTTTTCCCATATACTTCCTTCCTTTCCCTATCCTTCCTTTCTTCCTCTATCCTCCTTCCTTCCTCCTTCTTCCTCCTCCTTCCTCTCTCTTCTCCTCTCTTCCTTCTTCTTTCTACCTTCTTCGTTTCTACCTTACTCCTTCCTTCCTTCTTTGCCATATGCTTCCTTCCTTTCCCTATCCTTCCTTTCTTCCTCCTTCCTTTATCCTTCTTCCTTCCTTCCCTCCCTTCCTTCCCTCTCTCTTCTCCTCTCTTCCTTCTTCGTTTCTACCTTATTCCTTCTTCTTTCCTTCCTTCCTTCTTTGCCATATGCTTCCTTCCTTTCCCTATCCTTCCTTCCTTCCTCCTTCCTTTATCCTTCTTCCTTCCTTCCCTCCCTTCCTTCCCTCTCTTCCTTCTTCATTTCTACCTTATTCCTTCTTCTTTCCTTCCTTCCTTCTTTGCCATATGCTTCCTTCCTTTCCCTATTTTCTTTTTGGGGGAATCAGCTGGTTTGCTTTGTGAAAAAGCCAAGTTTCAAACTTCTTCTGCTTCAAGAATTGCATGGTTAAAACCAGGGGTGAGATGCTAGGGGTTCGGGAGAACCTCTAGCTAAGATTCTGTGCAGTTTTGAGAAACCCCAAATCCCACTCCTGGCTGGCCCTGCCCACCCAGCCCCTCCCCTCCTAGGAGTCCCCACGGGGCCCATTTTGGATGCAGGTAAGTGCAGGGCACAAGCGGAGGCTCGGGGAGGGCAAAAAACGGGCATACTGGAAGTTCGGGAAGGCCGGAAAGGGGCCTCTGGAGCCTGGGGAGGCCATTTTCTCCCTGCCGGAGGCTGGAGGAAAGGCTCCAGAGCCTGGGGAGGCCAAAAATGCCCCCCCCCCACACTGTGGTGCAGGAGGCCGACTAGGCCACACCCACCATGGCCACGCCCACCCAGCAATGGGGCAGAGACCGGGTTAAAACCAACTGTCTTTTTCAAAAAAAAATTGACCTTCGAAGCAATTTCTGTGCCGGAACTGTTTTCCCAAAGAGGAATTTCCATGTGATCTGATGGCTTTTCTTGAACAGCTGCTAATCCTTAACATTTCTTATCTGTTGGATATTTATTTCTTCCTTCGGTATGCATTTCTGGCAGGCTGCAGATGCTCAAGCCATTTCAGCGCCTCCAAATTTGTGAATTTGTCAACAAGCTGGGTGTTCTGTCTCCCCTCGCCTCTGTCCGAGCGATGGCTTAATTAGCCGGCACTATCAGCTCTGGCAGCAAACTAGCGAGTGTCTGCCAAGTGTCTCTGTTATCTCCCTTGATGCCGATGAGTCAAACAGTACTTCAGCTCTAGTCAAGCAGTTGATTTGCCTGCTACGAAGAGGCATAGCAGCCCTCGCTGGTTTTATATCCTGTGGGGTGTGGCTCCATGACTCAGCACTTTCTAGGCCTGCCCCACCCCTGCTTCTGTTGTTCCTGCCTCTCCTGCCTATGAAACCTAGGGTCCAGCCAGGCCTGATTGCCATCAGCTGGGTCTGGAGGCGTGGCCTGGGGGGGAAGAGTCAGGGGATGGAGGCCTCGTTATCTCCTCCACCTGGCCTGCCTCTGGCTCCTGGAGCTGAGCCAGGGAAGCCGGTGCTTCCGAGGTAAGTCCTGATGGCCCTTCCCCCTCACTTTCCAAGTCACTTTCTGGCAGGGGGCCCGGCTCGGGGGGCACAGATACAACACTGGGGTTGTTGTTTTTTTTTCCCCCTTCCCTAGAAGATGTGGTTGGTAACAGATGCTGCTGTGGTTTGCCTGCACTACGATACACACCCACTTTAGCCATTCTTAAGGAAGCTTCCTACATCCAAATCGGAAGTTGAAACATGTCCTTCGAGTGTGTAGAAGCAAGGGGAGTGAGAGATCTTTTGATCTTGGTTTTTTATAATGTGCAAAATACTTGGTTGGACGGCTTAGAGACTTATAATCAGTAATAAGGCTAAAAGAAAATAGAATATATATTAAATATCCAGTATTGATCTCCCTCTCTCTCATCTACCACCCATCCATCATCTATCTTCCTCCCTATCATCTACCTACCTACCTACCTACTGGTATCTACCTACCTACCGGTCATCTGTCTGTCTGTCTGCCTGCCTGCCTACGTACTGGTGTCTACCTACCTACTGGTCATCTGCCTGCCTGCCTACCTACCTACTGGTATCTACCTATCGGTTATCTGTCTGTCTGTCTACCTGCCTGCCTGCTTACCTACTGGTATCTACCTACCTACCAGTTATCTATCTATCTCCCTGCCTGCTTGCCTACCTACCTACTGGTATCTACCTACCTACTGGTTGTCTGTCTGTCTGTCTGTCTGTCTATCTATCTATCTATCTATCTATCTATCTATCTATCTATCTATCTATCTATCTATCTATCTATGATCAATCTTACCATCTCTCTCTCCATTATCTACCTACCTACCTGTATCTACCTACCTACCTGTTATCTGTTTGTCTACTGTATCAATCTCTACCTACCTACCTACTCTCTCTCATCTACCTACCTACCTACCTACCGGTATCTATCTGTTTGTCTATCCATCCATCCATCATCTATATCCATCTATATGCCTCCCCTTCTCTAATCTATCTATCTATCTATCTATCTATCTATCTATCTATCTATCTATCTATCTATCTATATCTCTATCTATCTCTCTATCTCTCTATCTCTATTTTATTTCTAGGACTCAGTCATGAATTATGTGCTTCCTCAAGCAATCCGAACTGAACAGCCTACTCATTTCAATAAATGGGATTTACGTTTTTCCTGATTTTATGGGTCAACTCTCAAGGGTTACTAAATATTGTACCCCAGGGCTGCGTGTAAAAAAAATACGTTCCTTTACTTACAGTGGGGTTATGACTCCACATGAGGACATCGAATGAATTCCAAATAATTTCATAACGCAGTTTTAATATTGCTGAGTTTTGCATCATCGGCTGATTTTGTATATATTATTCATTGCCTTGAAAATCTGTAAGCCACTTATGGATCCATAGGTGCCGTTTAAAAACATTATTTTAAATAATTCATACTCAAAATTCACACACCCCAAAATCTGATCGTGGAATAGGGATGGCACCTAGTGCCTCGGAAGGCAAATGACAACAATTTTTAAAGCACACTTCATTTCCAAAGATCATCATGAAATGTGGCTTCTAGAGCAAAGACGATGCCAAATTTCCCTACTCATTCAGGCGCTGCCACATATTAAAAAGTATGAATTATAGCTTCTAATTGAGACAGGCTTTTAAGCAAGGATATTTGAGCAGTTTCTTCTTAATTGGTATCTGCTCGGAAAGACAAAACACAGATGGTCCTCGACTTAGAACAGTTGCTTAGTTCATTTAGTGACCTTCCAAAGCTACAACAGTAGTTGGGCCGCGGTGTGGCTCAGGCTGTAAGAAGCCTGTTATTAAAACACAGCTGCCTGCAATTACTGCAGGTTCTAGTCCCACCAGGCCCAAGGTTGACTCAGCCTTCCATCCTTTATAAGGTAGGTAAAATGAGGACCCAGATTGTTGGGGGGGCAATAAGTTGACTTTGTATATAAATATACAAATAGAATGAGACTATTGCCTTACACAATGTAAGCCGCCCTGAGTCTTCGGAGAAGGGCGGGATATAAATAAATAAATAAATAAAAAGTAGTGAAAAAAAGTGACTCACGGCCGTTTTTTCACAGTTGCGACCTTTGAAGCAAACCCCCATGGTCAAATTTCAGAATGCTTGGCCGTTGCTTCGTATTGATGACACTTGCACTGTCCTGGGGGTGGTCGTGTGATCCCGTTTTGCGACCCGACAAGCGAAGTCAATGGGGGAAGCCAGACTGACAGGTGAACAACTTATCAGCCGCACGGATTCATTTAACAACGGAAGCAAGGAAGGTCGTCAAATGGAGCAAAGCTCACTGAACAAATGTCTCACTTAACGACATAAATTTTGGGCTCGGGGCGTGGGTCGTAAGCCCGAGGCCTAGCTTCTGGTGAGAACAGGTATTTGAGAAGTCCGTGCAATTTTTGTGCGTTTTAAAACAAGAGGATGAATGATGGTGGAAGGGAAGTGTTTTACAAGGGGTGCGTGTGGGTCACCAACATGAAAGAACGTTGAGATGGTTGAACCATAAAGGAGAAGGGTTGATTCTCCACTTGAAGAATGAATGAATGGATTAAAAAAGAAGAGTACGATTGGACAGAATTCATTAAATTTGGAAAGAAGAGAGCATTTGGGAGGATGAAAAGCTTTCTGGGAACAGCTATGGACTTCAAGTTGAAAGTGGGATAGATTTGTAAGGGTAAAATGAACTTAATTTAGAACAGGGGTCGGCAACCTTAAACACTCAAAGAGCCATTTGGACCCGTTTCCCAAAGAAAAGAAAACACCGGGAGCCACAAAACCTTTCCCGGTGCCTGACTATTTCTTGAGCGGCCACAAAACTAGCATATGTAATTGAATTAAACGTTCTGTTTTCTTCTGAAACTTTTCTTTTCCTGGATTTTTCCATGGTTGGCCTTACCAGGAGTAAAAAAAAGCTCAATAAATCGTGTGCCAGCAGGTGTCACATATCGGCGGTTGTGACGCATATTTTGAGTGACGGAGCCGCAGCAGAGGGATGAAAGAGCCACACGCGGCTCCAGAGCTGCAGATTGCTGACCTCTGATTTAGAAGGTCAAAAAGTCCTCTAATAACGCAGAAGGCAAACCTCACAGTTTGAACAACTGGACTTTCTTGGTTTGGGGTTGTTTTTTTTGAAAATCTTTCGGTTCTCATCCAAGAAGCTTCTTCAGTTCTTCAGAACAGAGATCTCCAACCTTGGCAACTTTTAAGCCTGGAGGACTTCAAAGCTGGCTGAGGAATTCTGGGAGTTGAAGTCCACAAGTCTTAAAGTTGTCAAGGTTGGAGACCCCTGCTCTGGAGTCCATTTAAGCTCACGCCGACTGCTTCAGTGACTCCATCCAGCCACCTCATTCTCTGTTGTCCCCTTCTTTTTTTGCCCTCCATCATTCTCAGCATTAGGCTCTTCTCCAGTGATATCAACCACAATGTCCTTCATTCCTGAAATCGGGACAAAGCCTGTCCCATTCCTGAATAGCAGCAGTCAACTTGTATCTCTCTCCCCATTTCATTTTCACACGCAATGAATTCGTGGTTTAATTTTTCTGAAAACCATTCAGAAATTCTTGGCCAAGGACAGAGTGGCCCTACTGACTCCATAACACTTGGGAATTGTATGGATCGAAGCCGGCAGGTCACAATCCCAACCATATTTCCACATGCCCAAGACCAAACAGCCATCCTAAGAATGAGGGAAAGTCTAATATTTTGGTAGAGAAAAGAAGATAAGACTATTTCTCGTAGCATAAGTGGATGTTTTACGTGCAGCTTTTTCAGTATCTTACAGAACCTACCGATTACTCTTCTTTAGAAGTTTAAGGCCATCAGCCTGGGTGAGTTAGGTACGTTAAAGAAATGCTTTCTGCAAGACATTTTAAACCGATTAGTTTAATGCCCCCCAAAATGTGGTTGTCAACTCGCAGAGCATCCTTGGCCTGTTCTTGAATTGCCGTAGGCAAGGGGGATGGGAAAACCGGCGAAGCAGCAGGGCAACCAAAAACAGAAGTACATTCCAGACATCTCTCTCTCAAGGCTGTCTCCAAGGGTTACCCACAGCAGCCTGAGGGGAGTGATCTCTACAACCTGCGAAATTGCTCCATTGGCGAATGTGACTGATGACACATCCTGGGGAGAGGGCGGAAACAGGGTCATGCCTGGGTCATAAATTACATGGGGTCAGAGTTGGCTTCACTTGGAACGTGCTGACATGAAGCTCCTAATAAATAACTGGATATCTTTTGAAGCTTGGCTCGAGGCTCATGATTTAATTAGGGTATCTGTCGGAACCCTAACAGTGGTGTATTGACTATCTGAATGACTTACGCTCCATCTCTTCACAGGAGTTGCTGGAATACGACATTTTTCACTGGCATCAGATTGTCTATCCTTAGGTTGGCAACTATAGCATCTTTGCCACTGGTGGGCTTCAACTCCCAGAGTTCCTCAGTCCACCAGGAAACCAGGGAATTGAAATCCAGATTGTAAATCCGTCATAGTTGCTCACCTCTGCTCCGTCCCTTCCATTGTCATTAAAATCAAATTTATTCTCCCCTCTTCCATTTTGGTCTTTCCAGCTAACAGCCATGTTTTGGGGGGGGGGTTTAAACTGTTCATAAAGCACCAATCTGGTACATTTGATGTACATTCCTACATTTTTCAACGGAGGGGATATTTTGGGAAGCAACGATGGACCAAAGTGTTCTTTTTCCTTTCTTAAGCTTAAGCAAATAAATAACGGTCATTAAGTTCTTATTTTTTACAGATGCTCGTGGACCAGGGGTGGGTTTTACTTACCTTTACCACCGGTTCGCCCCGAGCGCTTGTTTGCTTGGCATGCCTTCTGCGCATGCACCCGGCCTCGAAAACGTGCCTAAATAGCATGATTTGGAGCCGGCCTGGGTAGGCAGGCCCATCCGCGATTGCCACTACCGGTTCACTCGAACCGGTGTGAACCAGCTAAATACAACCTCGGCCATGGACGTTGAATAAAATTCGCCGACAACCAAAGGAACAAAGTGACTGCTTTGCATATCAGTTGGATAGATAAGGCTCAGAATTTAGATTATGGACCTATATTTACTTATGGTATTAAGAGTGTGGAATTAAAAGCCACTGGATTCAATTCAGTCAAATTCATAGTTAAGTTGCAATACTGCTGCCCACTAATTTCACTATTCTTTTTGTCCCTAAATTCCAAGAAAGATTTAAGGCAAGGCACAAGCCGATACAGGTAATCCTCGACGTATGACCATAATTAAGCCCAACGTTTCTGTTGCTAAGTGAGATAAATGAATTTTGCCCCGTTTTACCACGTTTCTTGCCACAGTTGTTCAGTAAATCTGACTTCCCCATTCCCTTTGCTTGTCAGGAAGTTGCAAACGGTCTATTAATGTCCAGATCACCGGGACGTTGTGACCGCCATAAATAGGAGTCAAGTTTCCAAGCGCCTGAATTTTGATCACGTGACCATGGGGGATGCTGCAATGGTCATAAGTGTGAAACACGGCCATAAGTCCCCCTTTGCAGTGCTGTTGTAATTTCAAACGGTCACTAAACGAATTGTTGTAAGTCGAGGACTACCGGTATATAGCAGTCTACAAAAATATGGTGATCAACATCGTAATCCATTTGGATCAGGGGTCTCCAACCTTGGCAACTTTAAGACTTGTGGACTTCAACTCCAGCTTTGCTTGGAGTTGAAGTTGGAAGTTGGAATTGAAGTTGGAGTTGAAGTCCACAAGTCTTAAAGTTGCCAAGGTTGGAGACCCCTGATTTGGATGGTAGCTTAAAACTCAACTAAATTAACAATAACCATGACGGATTCTCCAGCTTGTCAAATAAGGCTGTCAATCACTCTCAACAGTGTACCCCTAAGGCTGTCAATCACTCTCAACAAGTTACAATGCAACGAGCCAGGATTCTTTGATCGGTCCATTTTTTGTGTGTGCTTTTGTTTTCCGGAAAAAGTTTGATAATAAGCGGTAACGCTAAAAGATTTTTCCACATTTGTTTAAACATTCGTCAATTGGTATACATGCTACGCCCCCAGTACGAGATTTTTTAATTTCCTTTCTTGTGCATTAATTTTCCATTTCTTGGGATTTCCATATTCTTACGATAGGAGTGACGTTTTAAAAAGATGAGGGAAGAGATTAAAAACAAAACAAAGAAACCCCCCCACCTCGCACCCTGTTTTAAAAACAGAATTATACAGCTTCCAAGTTTCGGTTTGCAAATTTTTCCCCTGCTCTGCTGCCTGTGGAAAATACACTTCTTTCCAATTTTATTCCCTTTGAAGGTTATTGTTCACGAGACTTTGCAAATGCTCCGGGAATGTAGAATTGATAAGTTTCCACGATTTAATTGCAGTTCCTGAATCCCAAGTTCTCCTTTCCAACAACAATTCAGTTCTCATTCCAGGAAGTCGGACTTTAAAATTAAAGGATCATCTCAGCGACTTTTTTTCGAAATCCTTGAAAAGGACAAACAAGTCACTCCGAAGAGTTTTCCCTTCTTTCGTTGCTAAAAAAAAATAAATGGCTCCTTTTTCCCCCCTCCGTGTCTTTGAACGTATTGCACAAATCTTTTGCTTATAAAAATGTCCTTTTCGCGTCAAGACAGAAAGACCAGAGTTTTCTGAAGAGAAGGGCTATTGCGTAGCGTCTTCGGTGGCTAGAGGTTCGTGGTCGTTTCGTTGACTATCTGGAAGTTGAACCTGTCAGGGGGAAAAAAAAAAGCAGAAAAGACATGTTTGTTTTTCCCCCTCCCCTTCTTTGTGCATTTCAGCTCATTGTTGACTCAATCCCACCTATTCCTCTTCTAGAGAAAAAGTCATAATACAGATTTATTTGGGGAGGGTTAAGACATGTTTGGCCTAGTGGTTAAGGTTCCAGGTTAGAAAGCTGGAGACCGTGAGTTCTAGTTCCGCCTGCGCCGTGAAAACCTGGCTGGGTGACTTTGGGCCAATCACCAGGAGACTGTTAGTTCTAGTCCCGCCTTACCATAAAAGCTGGCTGAGTGATTATAGGCCAATCACCAGGAGACTGTGAGTTTTAGTCCCGCCTTAGCCATCAAAACTGGCGCGGTGATTATAGGCCAATCACCAGGAGACTGTGAGTTTTAGTCCCGCCTTACCATAAAAGCTGGCTGAGTGATTTTAGGCCAATCACCAGGAGACTGTGAGTTCTAGTCCCGCCTTAGCCATAAAAGCTGGCTGAGTGATTTTAGGCCAATCACCAGGAGACGGTGAGTTCTAGTCCCGCCTTAGCCATCAAAACTGGCGCGGTGATTATAGGCCAATCACCAGGAGACTGTGAGTTTTAGTCCCGCCTTACCATAAAAGCTGGCAGAGTGATTTTAGGCCAATCACCAGGAGATTGTGAGTTCTAGTCCCGCCTTACCATAAAAGCTGGCTGAGTGATTATAGGCCAATCACCAGGAGACTGTGAGTTCTAGTCCCGCCTTAGCCATCAAAACTGGCGCGATGATTATAGGCCAATCACCAGGAGACTGTGAGTTTTAGTCCCGCCTTACCATAAAAGCTGGCAGAGTGATTTTAGGCCAATCACCAGGAGATTGTGAGTTCTAGTCCCGCCTTACCATAAAAGCTGGCTGAGTGATTTTAGGCCAATCACCAGGAGACGGTGAGTTCTAGTCCCGCCTTGGCCATAAAAGCTGGTTTGGTGATTTTAGGCCAATCACCAGGAGACTGTGAGTTCTAGTCCCGCCTTAGCCATAAAAGCTAGCTGGATGACTTTAGGCCAATCACCAAAAGACCGTGAGTTCTAGTCCCGCCTTAGCTATGGAAACCAGCTGGGTGACTTTGGGCCAGTCCCTCTCACTCAGCCCAACTCACCTCACAGGGTTGTTGTTGTTGTGGGGAAAATAAGAGGAGGAGGAGGAGGCAGGTGTGTTGGATATGTTCGCCGCCTTGAGTTATTCGTAAAAATAATAAAGGCAGGATGCAAATCAATTAAAATAAAATAAATAAAATAAAAAAATAAATGAAAGATGTATCACCGATTTTGTCACAATCGCAGTACCACTTCTAATGTTTATTCACTGCTTTAATGAATTGTCTAAGAGCACTGGATCCAGTGAGATGCTAGCTTCAGTAGACAATTCAGGAATCAGGATATTTAATACACTGAATCTGTCTTTGGTCTACTCTGTGACTTTCCCCTATTCTCTATTTTCTGTCCCTGGCTTAATATTGTCACTAATTTTGGAAGAAGCATTACACCAAAGCAGCCCATTCAAATAATCAAGGGCTAATATTTGAGGGGCTGCCACAAAGAAAAGAGGAGGGGGGGATGTTTGTCAAATTATTCTCCAAAGCACCTGAAGGCAGGAAAAGAAACAACGGCTGGAAACTAATCAAGAAGAGAAGCAATCTGGAATTAAGGAGAAACTTCCTAACAGTGAGGACAATTAATCAGTGGAACGGCTTGCCTCCAGAAGTTGTGGGTACTCAAACACTGCAGGTTTTTAAAGAAAAGACTGGACAGTCACTTGTCTGAAATGGATGTCAGGGTTTCCTGCCTGAGCAGGGGGTTGGACTAGAAGACCTCCAAGGTCCCTTTCAACTCTGTTATTCTATTCTATTCCATTCTATTCCATTCCGCATTTTATTCCATTTTGTATTCTATTCCATTTTGCATTTTATTCCATTCCGCATTTTATTCCATTCCATTCTCTTCTATTAATTCTAATAATTCTAATTCTAATTCTATTCTATTCCATTCCACTTCACTCCATATTTTCTATTCTATTCTATTCTGTTCCGTTCCATATATTCCATTCCATTCCATTCCATTCCATTCATTCCATTCCATTCCATATTTTCTATTCTATTCTATTCCATTCCATTCCATTCCATTCCATATATTTTATTCCATTCTATTCTATTCTATTCTATTCTATTCTATTCTATTCTATTCTATTCTATTCTATTCTATTCTATTCTATTCTATTCTATTCTATTCTATTATTGTCTTATTCTATTGTCCATCTGACGGTTACTTCTACACACTTGTATTACATGAGATACCCACAACGTACTATGAGATGGATTCACAATTAATTAAGGAAGTTGGAGAAACGGAATTAGGTTTTCCCCCCCCCCATCAGCTATTCACCTAGGGCTGTGATGGGGAACCTATGGCACGTATGTGCCACTGGTGGCACGCACAGCCCTCTCTGCGGGCATGTGAACCGTAACTCCAGCTCTGCTCTGCCGCGCATGCCCCCTGCCAGCCAGCCGGTTTTTGGGTCTCTGTCATGCATGAGCGGGGGGCAAAGCGCATGTGGGGGATGCGCGGGCATACATGTGAGTTCGCGCATAATTGCACGGGTCATGCACGCGTGTGTGTGGGGGTCATGTACGCATGCGCAGGGGCGGGGCTTGCAGGGAAGGGTCGTGTGCATTGCATTATGGGTGTGGGCACGCACACGCATGTATTCGTGCACACACGTGTGCTTTGGGCACTCCGTGCTGAAAAGGTTAGCTATCACTGAGCTAGGGTGACTAGGTGGCTCAGTGGCTAAGACACTGAGCTTGTCGATCAGAAAGGTCGGCGAGTTCAGTCCTTGGTGCTCTCCGAGTCTGGTTGTTTGCTTGCAGACATCTCACGACCCAACTAGGGAATGACATCAGCCAACACTATAAAAAAGATGTGGAGACTCTAGAAAGAGAGCAGGGAAGAGCAACCAAGAGGATTCGGGGACTGGAGGCTAAAACATATGAAGAACGGTTGCAGGAACTGGGCATGGCTAATCTAGGGAAGAGAAGGACCAGGGGAGACAGGATAGCAGGCTTCCAATATTTCAGGGGCTGCCACAGAGAGGAAGGGATCAAGCTATTCTCCAAAGCACCCGAAGGCCAGAGAAGGAACAATGGATGGAGAGATTCAACCTGGAAATAAGGAGAAATTTTCTCACACTGAGAACAATCAACCCATGGAACAGAAGTTGTGGGAGCTTCATCACTGGAAGCTTTCAAGAAGAGACTGGACTGCCATCTGTCAAAAATGGTGTAGGGCCTCCTACTTGGGTGGAGGGTTGGACTAGATGATCTACAAGGTCCCTTCCAACTCTGTTAATCCGTTAAAAAGATTGAGATATCTCACACTGATTGTCAGGCCTGGAAACCATATTAGACTTTAGGGTTCCAGACGCTGCCACATTTTCCCCCTGAGGGGAGGAAGGGGGGCTGAGGGGTATGGTAACATTCTTCAAGCGGTCAAGGTCGGATGGTGTTCACATCTGCAGGAAGAGTGGCAAGAAGATATTCGAATGAACTGGGAGAACGTGGGACCATGTGACCATCAAAGGGGTCAGGGGGGTGGGACTCTTGGGATTTGTATAACTGGGGAAAAGAATCCGGAAATTCAGTTTTGGAATTTCACTCATCGTGTGCCAGTTTCCTCATGCTAGTAAAGAACTCTGGAAAACAATGGCTTCTGAGGTTTTTTTTTTATGCAGAAGAGGTTTTTCTGGAGCCTTTATATCCTGTGGGGTGTGGCTCCATGACTCAGCACTCAATCAGGCCTGCCCCACCCCTGCTTCTGTTGTTCCCTCCTCTCCTGCCTACAAACCTAGGGTCCAGCCAGGCCCGAGTGCCATCAGCTGGGTCTGGAGGTGTGTCCTGTGGGGGGGAAGAGTCAGGGGACGGAGGCCTCATTATCTCTTCTACCTAGCCTGCCTCTGGCTCCTGGAGCTGAGCCAGGGAAGCCAGTGCTCCTGAGGTAAATCCTGACGGCCCTTCCCCCTCACTTTCCAAGTCACTTTCTGACAGGAGGCCCGGCTCCAAGTCACTTTCTGGCAGGAGGGCCAGCTCCAAGTCACTTTATGGCAGGAGGCCCGGCTCGGGGGGCGCAGACACAACACAAATTTTCAGCTTCTTTTAGGGGGTTGGTGGGGGAGTGCGTCTTATACTCCGAAAAAACAGTATTTAAATTTTATTTCGAAAGAGTTGGCACATATGAAGGAATGTTAGGAAAGAGGGGAAAAAAATAATAATTTGAACTATAGAGACACACGTGCACTCTGTTTATTGCAAGGGCATGCGTTTTATTCTTTTTATCATAAAGGGATACGACAGAAGAAAACAGCACCGACAGTTCACACAAACAGAATGCTTCGACAAAAGCAGACATTCATAGCTTTCCACCAAGTGCCCTTTTCAGGGGGTTGGACTCTATGACCTCGATGGTCCCTTCCGACTCTGTTAGTGTTACTTACCCTTTCTGTGACTGCAAACTGGTGCGTTTCTGCTGAAATTTTGTGCGTTTGAAGTTTTGTCGGCACCACTGTAACAAAGTACTGGAACATCTGATTGTCTGCAGAAACACACACACAACACCCCCCCCAAAATATCAATCAATTAAAATTCATGACACGAGAAAACAACAGTCTCAGAAAAACCCTCATTGGGTCGATTCGATTGTTAGATGGAGATTTCCTCATCTGAAATATTTGTTTGTATACTTTTCACATTAAAAAAGGATGAGAAAGTTTATAATTATTTGTAGACCCATTATGTAAGGGTTTTTTTTTAATTTATTGGGTTTTTTTTCCTTCCCAGCATTCAGCCAGAGTGGATTATTTTTATGTTTAATGTTAGATTAATCCGATGTTTGGGGGTTTTTTCGTTCTCTTTTTGGCATACAATTTTTTTTTTGCTTTTATTAATGTTTGATATGTTTTTTCTGTTTGTTTCGTATTTTATTCTTGTGCTAAAACATACATACATACATATATACAATCACACAAACACACATTACATTACAGTACATTATATTACATTACAATATATTGTATTATAGTTTAGCATATATCCATGATGGTGAATTTATTGTTGTGATCTAGGCCCAATTAGTTATTACCAGACACAATCAGTCCTAAACAAACATATTTTATTAGAATAACTGAGAATTACTTCATTCTCAGCTTAGTCCAAATTAAGTCCAAAACAAGTCCTTCAGAAAAAGTCCTTTGGCCTTATCACAAACCTTTGCCTTCTTTGGCACCCTGCCAAAGGCTTTTCTTGGCAAAGCCCCACAAAGTTCAGAAACAAGAGATGCCGACTAGAAACAAATGTAGCAACGTTGCTTTCTTACAAAGAGCCCAAGAGCCGTTGCTTATGGGAGGGGCCAATCATCTCCTGACCTTACTCCCGAGTTGTCCTTTTTGCTTTAGCTGCTCTTGCCTTCTGGCAGCTCTTCTCATGCGTGCACTAGGAACAGGCTCCTCCTTGTCATGTCCCACTCCTCCGCTGACAGCCGGGTCAGGGAAATGCAGCTCTGCCAAAGTCCTAGCAAAGTCCTCAAGGGCAGGCAGGAGACCAGAAAGTGACTTCAGCAAGATATGTTCGACTTTGCCTGACTCAGAGACTGCCAGAAAGCAGATCCTTTATATAGGCCACGGGGTGTGGCTCCATGACTCAGAACTTATCCAGGCCTGCCCCTCCCTTCCTTCTGCCGCCGCCGCCTATCAATTCTTCTGAAGCGAGGGTCACTCCAGTCGGCAGCTGTTGGTAATTGACCTCCCTCAGGCTCACATGCTGTGGGGGAGGGGTCGGGGTCTAGTTGCTCCGTTTGCCTGGGCATGGAGCCAGGTCTGGGGCCGAGAGGTGCTCCCTCCTCCGCAGCCTGTCTGGGCATGGAGCCAGGTCTGGGGCCGGGAGGTGCCCCCTCCTCCTCAGCCTGTCTGGGCATTGAGCCACGGCTGGGGCCGGGAGGCATACTAGGACATTCCTCAGCGTTCGGAAGCAGATAAGAAGACCCCGGCTGCGGTGAGAGCGGGCAAGACACAACACTCCTGTTCCTCTGCCATCTGCCTCTGGAGCCTCTGGAGTCCACGTATCACTCCCAGATGGCACTGGCCCCATCTCTGGCTCCGACGCAAAACCCTCGTCCGGGCCTTCCCCTGACTCCAGGACTGGTCCATTGTCCTCCCCAGCCTCCTCACTGTCCGACTCCGCTGCCAGCTCCGCAGGCTGCTGGTGGACCGCAACACCTATGGAACACATGCCAGAGGTGGCACGCACAGCCCTCTCTGTGGGCATGAGCGCTGTCGCTAGCTGGTCTTCTGGTTTCCAGCGTGCACATGTGCGCCGGCCAGTTGCTCTTTGCAGGCACTGGAAAACGGCATGAAAACAGCCCAAAAAAGGGCCCAAAAAAGAGTCTGTTTTCAGGCCAAAACTGGCCTGAGAAACGCCCTCCAAAACAGCAAAAAACCAGACCATTTTTCAGGCCATTTTCCGGCCAAAACCAGGCATGGCTGGTCTTCGGGTTTATGGCACTCCAGCACACGCACATGTATGCACTTTCCAGTTTGAGCACTTGGTGCCAAAAAGGTTCGCCATCACTGGCATATATTATATACATATGCACACATACATATAGATATGTGTTATAAATCCTCCCATATATAAAAGGCACCACAGACAGAATCAGCAAAATCCTCCACAAACACAACATCAAGACAGAATTCTGCACAAACCGAAAAATATCCACCATCCTAAGAAACCCCAAAGACAAAATTGAGTTAGAAAATCAAGGAGTATATGAAATCCCATGCACCGCCTGCCCCACCACATACATTGGACAAACCAACAGAAGAATAAGTGCACGCATTGAAGAACACAAGAACTCAGTCAAAAAAGAGGAACCAACTTCTTCCCTGGTCCAACACCTTAAAGCCACAGGACACGATATTGACTTTAAAAAGACCAGAACTATCGCCAAAACTGAACACTTTAACAACAGAATAATCAGAGAAGCCATCGAGATAGAAAAACGCCCACACAGCATGAACAAACGAGATGATACCTCCCGCCTACCAGCCATTTGGAAACCCACCCTTATTGACAAACGAGTCCCTAACACGAGGAATGACACCAGACCCACACTCACAAGGTCCACACAGGATGTCACCACCACACATCCACCCAGAAAGCAGACCCAAACCCACACTGCTCAGGAAGCACGACCAAGGACCAGAAGCCAGACCGCAGCTGCAACATTAGACATTTCAAACCCCTCCAATCCATACATGCAGCAGACTGACACCCACTATGAAGATGTAGCATGACCACGAAGCCAAACAACAGCAATGCAGCTCACCAGCTCAAACCCCCCTGCAACTCAGACTAATCTGAGCACAACCAAGCCCCCACCCAAACAGGACACACCTCCAGCCAATCAGAGCACTAAAAAACCCCATCCAATCAGAGCACAGCCAAGCTCCCACCCAATTAGTTCAAACCCCCACCAGCAGTTAAAAAGGAAGAAACAGCTGCAATCACACATTGCTCCCAGAAGCACGAAGCTGAAGCCTGAAGATGATGAATGAGACTTCGTCGAAACGTCACCAAGACACTTCCAATTTTATGCGGGAGAAAACCCGAATAACCAAAGACCTACATACATATAGATATATACACACATTCATACACACACACCAGGGATGAAATGCTCCCAGTTTGGACTAGATCGCATGATCCGGTAGCGATGGGGCGGGTAGTTCAGAGAACCGGTAGCAAAAATCCCTGCACACATCCCCCCACTGCCCACGCCTCGCTGTTTGTTGTGACCCAGGTTCCTGGACCTGGACTCCTGGACTCGGATGATTCAGAAAGTGAGGGAGAAGACCTGGCAAGCCCTTCTTCTCTTGGGCCCTCTCCCTCCCTGACACCCACTCAAAGGGAGGAGGAGGGGCCGGCAAGGCCTGATTCTCTGGAGCCTTCTTCTGATTTGGCAACGCCCCAAGAACAGTTTTGGAGTGATGCAAGACTGCGCAGACGTGAAGAAACAGCGTTGGGATAAGGCCAAGGAATGATGGACATCTGCAGAGACTATAAATAGGAGGCAGGACTTCCTGGTTTTTTGTCTTGGACAAAGCAATGAATTTGCGCGGGCAAACTGTATCAATGGAGGGAAGAATATATTCGTGAGTAATTCTGGCCTTATCTATAATTTCCTCGTTATCTCCAGAAACTTGGCAGGCCCGTGGGTAGACGTGGCCAGGACATTTATCTATGTAAATAAAGTAGAAGAGGAGGCCTTTCACTGACTCTTTATTGGGAGTATTGGGGGAGGGAAACAGAACACTGTTCCTCTTCTCTGTCCCTGAAGCTCTCGGTGGTGATATAGCTGTAAACAGCCTTAAATGACTGCCGCAGCACTTCAAAGGGCCACACTACAGCTGATTAGCGCTGTAGGCGGCTAGTAGACCGGTGCCTCTATTTTTAAAGAAGGTAGACCGGTGCCTCCCAAAAGAAGGCAATTAGTAGACCAGTGCCTCTATTTTTAAAGAACAGGTACCTTCCAAAAGAAGGCAATTAGTAGACCAGTGCCTCTATTTTTAAAGAAGGTAGACCAGTACGCTCCCAAGTTTTGTATACTTTATTATTTTTATTATTTATTATTATTGGCCATGCCCATCCAGTCACCTGACCACCAAGCCACGCCCACCAATTAAGCCAAGCCCACAGACCCGGTAGGGAAAATTTTTAGATTTCACCCCTGACACACACCTATAAATAAAGCCTACGTCGTTGGCTTAATTAAGTTTTAAAGCACGTATGCTAATTCATCTTAATTATTAAATAATTATTAATTTGCATATATATGCAAAAATATTAATAATTTGGGGGAAGTGAGAGATGTTCCACAGAAAATGTACCATCATCCTCGAGGCTAGATTCCGTAAAAAAAGGAAAAAAATGACAATTTATGAAACATATTACACTACCAATTATTATTATAATTCTTGAGATTCTCAGCGGAGGTGTGATTAACACATCGGCGGCGTCCTTAAAAATTCCACGGAAATGATGCAATAAACGCCATTCAAGGGAATCAAGAAGAGAATGGTAACCCAAGCGGAAAACCAAACAAAGCTGTTGTGGTTCCCCCCCCCCCCAATAAATAAAACCCACTTACGATCTGATGCAATCTTTTCGGTGCCGTCTAAAGGATTAATAATGCCTGGAATGAGTTCTCCAAAGGATAAGTGATCTATCCTATGGGAGAAATTGTATGCTGGAAGACACAATGGAAAAACACCCGGTTAATATCGTAATTTTAGCTATAGGCACATATATGGTGGTCTTTCGGGTGCGCTTCAAGGTGTTGGTTACCACCTTTAAAGCGCTCCATGGCTTAGGGCCCGGGTACTTACGGGACCGCCTGCTGTTACCCTATGCCTCCCACCGACCCGTACGCTCACACAGAGAGGATCTTCTCAGGGTGCCGTCCGCCAAGCAATGTCGGTTGGCGGCCCCCAGGGGAAGGGCCTTCTCTGTAGGAGCACCTACCCTCTGGAACGAACTTCCCCCTGGTTTGCGTCAACTACCTGACCTTCGGATCTTTCGCCGTGAATTGAAAACGTACTTGTTCATCCAAGCGGGACTGGCTGAATTTTTAACTTTTAATTTTTAAATTCTGAAATTTGAATTTTAATAATTTTAAATTGGGGTACTGTGTTTTATTGGGGTCAATTTGACGGTTTTACATTTAAACTTTTAAAATTTTCGGCCATTATATAATATGTTATTTTAATTTGTTGTTTTAATATTGCATATTGTATATTTTTAACTTGGCTGTACACCGCTCTGAGTCCTTCGGGAGAAGGGCGGTATAAAAGTCTAAATAATAAATAAATAGTAGTGGCCATAATTGTGGAAAGCTTTTGGGAAAAGTGTATTTTTGAGGTTTGGTGGCTAATAACAACACTTTTTTGAGGGGGGGAGTTTCAAGAGAATCCTATTCCACTGCTTGAATAGCCTGGGAATAGCCCAGACCTTCACCCAATTGAAAATCTATGGAGCCGACTAAAGGAACTTGTTAGTCAGAAGCGACCCAGCAATAAAACCCAGTTAATAGAAGCAATCCTTCAATCTTGGTTTCACATTATAACAGCTGCAGAACTTAAAGACTTGGTTCACTCCATGGGAAGATGTTGTAAGGCTGTCATTCATGCTAAAGAGTATTAACTGATATGGGGATCGTTTTTTGTATATCTCCTTTTTTCTACGTGTTTCACTTTTCTTCTTTATACTGTAACTGCTATTCTAATAGCAAATCCTTCATCAAAGTGATTGCATTACATCCTTGATTCAATTATCTTTCCATTGATATGTAATTTTATGGTACTACTCCCCCAAAAAAGTGGTGTTATTAGCTTATTTTTAGAAAATACACTTTCCCCAAAAGGTTTCCACAATTTTGGCCGCTACTGTATGTACAGGTAAATCCTCGGCTTACGATCACAACTGAGCTCAACATTGCTGTATCTAAGTGAGACAGTTGTCAAGTGAATTCTGGAATAAACTGGAATTATAGGTGGTCCTCGACTTACGGCCACAGCTGAGCCAGAACTTTCCGTGGCTAAGTGAGATAAGTTGTTAAAATTTAGTTTTGGCCCATTTACAACCTTCATTGCCACACCTATCGATTGAATCGCTTGCAGCTGTTAAGTTAGTAACTCGGTTGTTACTAACCCCGTTCACTTTGCTTGTCAGAAGGACGCAAAACGGGGATCACTTGACCCCTGCAACCATCATAAATACCAGTCAGTTGCCGAGCATTTGAATTTGGATCACATGACCTTGGGGGAAATGCTGCAGCGGTCATAAATGCGAAGAATGGTCGTAAGTCCCTTTTTTTCGGGCAAAAAAAAGAGCAAAATTCACTTTTAAAGTGTCTTTGCTTAAGCGGGCAAATTTTGGCCTCACTTTTGGTCGTAAAGAGAGGATTATCTGTATTGCGTTATATACTTTGGATACAGCGTGGAAACCCCCTTAGTGGTTTCGATCCATGCCGTTAAGATTGCCTCCACCAAATATGATGCCCCAATATTTTGTGAGGAAGCAGGCCGTTGCTGGAGATAAAAACATCTGGAAAACATTTACACTCGTGCCAAAGTGATAAGGAGATACGGGTATGGTTCTCCTTCAGCAATAACACACTGCAAAAATCTAGTTGTGGCGTGCATTTGTTTCGGCACACACATCCAGAGGCTTGCTGTATTGTGACCCAGGCCCAAGTAGGTAGTAGGAAACTCAGTCAGTGTAAAAACAAACAAACTTTCATAAAACAGCTGAGAATTAACGCATTCTCAGCGTAGTCCAACTAAATTAAAGCAAACGCCTCCCAATACAATTCCTCAGTCCTATCACCAACCTTGGTCCAATTAGGCAAACTGCCAAAGGCCTTTCTTGGCAAAAGTTCAGAAGACACCGATAGGAAACAAATGCAACAAGACAAAGCTATCAACGTTGTTTTCCGACAAAGAGTTCAAGAGTCATTGCTGGTCTTTTAAGCCTTATGGGAGAGGTCAATCATCTCTTGGCTCTACTCCCGAGTCGTCCTCTTTGCTTGAGCTGCTCTTGCCTTCTGGCAGCTCTTCTCATGCGTGCGTTAGGAACAGGTTCCTCCTGTTCCTCTGTCTCACTACTGTCAGCCTCTGGAGTCCGCACCTCACTCCCTGATGGCCCTGGCCCCTCCTCTGCCTCTGATGCAGAGCCCTCATCTGGGCCTTCCCCAGCCTCCAGGACTGGCCCCTGTTCTTCCTCAGCCTCATCGCTATCCAACTCCGTTGCCAGCTCCGCAGACTGCTGTCGGACCACAACATGCTGTTTCTGCAGAGTATGTCACAAAGTATTTTGGTGTTGTGGTCCGCTGGCGGCCTGTGGAACTGGCAGCAGAGTCAGACAGTGAGGAAATTGGGGAAGAACATGGGCCAGTCCTGGAGACTGGGGAAGGCTCAGACAAGGGCTCTGAGTCGGAGACAGAGAAGGGGCCAGGGCCATCTGGGAGTTATGTGCTGGCTCCGGAGCCTCAGGAGTCGGACATCAGCGAGGCAGAGGAACAGGGGGAGTCTGTTCCCAATGCGCTCATGCGCAGAGCTGCCAGAAGACAAGAACAGTTAAGACAAAAGGAACAACTCGGGAGTAGGACTTGGAGATGACTGGCCCCTCCCATAAGACATAAAGGAGGAGCAAAGGCATGAGAGCTTTTGCAGGAAGCACCTTTGTTCGTGCTGGTCGGTTTAAATTTTGAAGCTCCGTTTTTGACTCTGTGCTCCGTGTGGCCTTGCAAAGCTAATTGCCAGTTAGGTCTTTGACAGCGTGTCAAGGGAGATAAAGGTGGGTGCTTATCAGTTTTATCCCGAAGCACTGTGGCAGACTTCGGTCGGACTCTTTACAAACTATTTGTGACTCATCATGGGCTGTGAATGAACAGAATTCACAGCCGTTGACATAAAAAGAGGATTTTTGGGACTGATCGTGTGCTTTTTTTTTTTACTGTCTCAGGAAGCCTAGGACAGAACATTTGGCAAGTGGAAAAGATCATGTCTAGAGAGATTTATCCCAAGAACCATGCAACAAATAACACTTCTAACGCCAAGAAACAGAACGTGGCTTACATTCGTGGCTCACAAGGGCTGCCAAATGTGCGTGGCCCCTCGGGTGGGGAATTGCCCTAAAATGAATGAATGAAAGAAAGAAAGAAAGAAAGAAAGAAAGAAAGAAAGAAAGAAAGAAAAGGGCTGTGTTGGAATTCAAGAATGTTATCGAAAGGCAGACTTAATCCAGGAATTGATACACATTTACCACATTTCCTTCGGCCTGGTCTACCCAATGCGAAGAAAAAACATCGGGCCAGCGTGCTACAGCCCGGTCTACTCAATGCGATGCAAAGCAAATTGGGGAAGTGCTGTCAAGCTGACCATGGATGCCCAATTGGCCAGGTCCCCCCACCCCCCGAGGTCAATTAGAGCCCTGATTCGGCCCTCGATGAAATTGAGTTTGATACCCCTGTTCTATAGGTCAAGGTAAAGGTTCCCCTTCCACATACGTGCTAGTTGTTCCCGACTCTAGGGGGTGGTACTCATCTCCGTTTCAAAGCCGAGGAGCCAGCGCTGTCCGGAGACGTCTCCGTGGTCATGTGGCCGGCACGACTCAACGTCAAAGGCGCATGGAACGCTGTTCCCTTCCCACCAAAGGTGGTCCCTATTTTTTCTACTTGCATTTTTTTACGGGCTTTCGAACTGCTAGGTTGGCAGAAGCTGGGACAAGTCACGGGAGCTCACCCAGTTACACGGCGGCGCTAGGGATTCGAACCGCTGAACTGTCGACCTTTCGATCGACAAGCTCAGCGTCTTAGCCCCTGAGCCTATTCGATGGGATTGAATTATTGGTCTGTTCCTTGAAAAAATGTACATCGGATGTTTTGAAGCGGGACGCAAAAGCTAGTCTAATAATAGGGCTGTGCTGGCTGGGGAATTCTGGGAGTTGAAGTCCACCCGTCTTAAAAGTTGTAACCCCGGGTTTATAGCGTTTCAGGAGATGAAATGAACATACTTGCCCACTGTAACGTGAAAGTTCCCTGCTACTTTATTCACATAGAGGTGCCCATGAATTCTGCAGGCATCGGCCAAATGTACGGGATGATCCTCCCTGCGCGGATTTAAAAAAAAAAAAAAAGCATTTCTTAAAAAGTAGCACTTCGCAATTTACGAAGCCTTGCAAAATACAAATTCTCCGAAAACGTAGGTTACATATTGCTCACAGGCAAATCTAACGTAATGGTCTCCAATGACCACGGAAGTAGATGCAAGCTTACAAATTGAGAAAAACTGAGTGACTTAAAACGAAGGGTATAGAACAGGGGTCGGCAACCCGTGGCTCTGGAGCCGCGTGTGGCTCTTCCATCCCTCTGCTGAGGCTCCCTGTCGCCGGTCGGCTCCACAATTGATAGGACTTTCGGTTAGGACAGGTAGAGGAAAAAGGACGCTGCGCTAGGAGGAGACTATGGTGGGGGAACCAGACTTCGAATTGGCAGAGGACAAAGGACGCCACGCTAGGAGGAGACTCTATGGTGGGGAACTGGACTTCCGGTCAGCTCCAGAATTGAATTGGGGGGGGGGGGGGGCTTCCGGTTAGGATCTTTGTGGCCCTTTGAGTGTTTAAGGTTGCCGACCACTGGTATAGAATAACAGGACTGGAAGGGACTTTAAAGGTCTTCTGGTCCAACCCCCTACTCTAGCAGGAGAACCTACACCATGCCGGACAAGGGGCTTAAAGTCTCCTGTGTTGGAGTACCCACAACTGCTTGAGGCAAGTCGTTCCACTGGTAATTGGTCTCACTTTCAGGAAATTTCTCCTTGGTTCTCGGTTGGATCTGTCTTTAATGATCTTCCATCTTTTAATTCTTGTCCTGCACTTCCCCATTAACTCTGCTTGCAGGAAACTGGCAGGGAAGGTTACCAATCTGACCACGATCCCTGCAGCGTCAGAATTGTGAGCTGGTTACCCGAGTACCTGGATTATGATCCCAGCACCACAGGGGGTGCTGCAATGGCTGGAACTTGGAGGCTCGGTTGTACATCCATTCCCCCCCGCCCCAGCGTCACTGTAACTTTGAACGGTCGCTGAAGGGTTGGACGTAAGGCCGAGGACTACCTGTCTATGTCTCGTATATGCATTTTCCTTCAGGGTTTCTCCCCCTCCTTCCTTTATCATTTTGTGTATTAAAAACTCTCCGACCGAGAAATGGCTTAGCGTATGGATTCTAAAAATACGGTCAATGTCATGGCTTTTATCTCTGAATTGACCTGTTTTGGATCACATCAGTTCTTTTTCATGTTTCTCTCCCTCCCCCCAAGGCGAGGAGACCCTGAAGCTACCCGTCTCACCTTGGTGGAAGTGCCGTTGAAGCACTTTTAAAAGCACTTTTGAATATTATGTCTTGAAGAGAATGTTCTTCCTGTAGCCGGGCCTGAATATTTTGTAGTATCCTAGAAGTAAAGCAAAAGACAAAGATTCAGCTATCATATCTATCATCTATCATCCATCTATCCATCTATCTATCTATCCATCCATCTATCTATCTATCTATCATATCTATGTATCTATCTATCTATCTATCATATCTATCATCTATCATATCTATCATCTATCTATCTATAATCTTTCATCTATCTATTATATCTATCTCTCATCTATCAATCTATCAATCTATATCTCTTATCTCTCATATCTATTATCTATCTATCATCTATCTATCAATCAATCAATCAATCTATATCTCTCATCTCTTATATCTATCTCTCATCTATCTCTCATCTATCAATCTATCATATCTATCTATCTCTCATCTATTTCTCATTATCAATCAATCTACCTACCTACCTACCTACCATTATCAATCAATCTTCCTACCTACCATCTCTATCATATATCATCAATCAATCAATCGATCTACCTATCAACCATCTACCGATCATCTACCTACCTACCTATAACTACATGATAGTTATTTATATTATATAGCTATATGTGTGTGTTTGTGTGTATTTTCCCCCCATGCCATCACTGCTAAACAACTAATTCTCACAACCCTGTCAAACTGCTTTGTAGGCTATATTAATATCCTTCTCGTCTTTCCTATTACCTATTTCTTCATCTTCTTATGACTATAACGTTGTTGCTTGTATCTTATGATTTATATTGTTTTATTTAATTATCCTAGTACAATTCATATCGATTGCTTATTTGTTATCCTACAACTGTCACTGAGCGTTGTTGCATCTTATGATTTATGACGAATGCATTTTTTGTGATCGTTAGGATTGTGATTTATCACTTGGTTGCTTGTATGTACATTGAGAGCTTATGGACCGGAGACAAAGTCCTTGTGTGTCCAATCACACTTGGCCATTGCAGTGAAACGATTGAGGTGCTTAGCCCATTTAAAGGTGAACTAAGGTGGCCTTGGGTGGACAGGAATGATAATGATTATAAAGATTGAGTTATTACCTTTGCCACTCTCTTTGCATGGGGCTGAGTTCAAATATCACCTGAAACAAAAATAAACGACCAAAGTTGAGACAAACACTGCCTTCCGTTTGTTTCTCAAACAACAAACACTGCGGGTCTAAGAAAGCCGCACAAAAAGACAAACTCAGCATGTTAATCAGATGGATAGGTGGTTAAGGAACTGGGCTAGAAAATGGGAACCGCAGGCCAGTCACTCCCTCTCAGCCCTAGGAAGAATGCAATGGCAATTCCTTGTCAAGGAAACTGCAGGGACTGGTCCAGGCAGTTGCCAGGAGTCAAAATTGACACAAAGGCACATAACAACAATTTCGGCAACTGTCATGTATTTATCATGCGATCGCTTTCTGTAACCTTCCCAGCTGACGTGCGAAGTCAATGGGGGAAGCCAGATTCCCTTAATGACGGCAAGATTCACTTTAACAACTGCAGTGATTTGCTTAGCGACGATGGCGAAAAGGTCATAAAGTGGGGCAAAGCTCACTTAGCAACCGCTTTGGTCAGCAACGGAAATGTTGGGCTCACTTCTGGTCGTAAGTCGAGTTTACGTTTTTGGAGGGTGAGATTTCTGGAATGGAAATCCATCTTTCGCTTGCCCTTCTCATGAGAGAAAATTGTGGGCCTCACGACACTACGTGGCATTTCATGGCTAATCCGTGGATGTGTAACTCCGGTCATATTTTCTGCGACTGTGGATACCCAGCCAGTGTTGTGGTTTGCCAGCAGGCTGCGGAGCTGGCAGTGGAGTCGGATAGCGATGAAGCTGAGGAAGAACCTGGGCCAATCCTGGAGGCTGGGGAAGGCCCGGATGAGGGCTCTGCGTCAGAGGCAGAGGTGGGGCCAGGGCCATCGGGGATGAGGTGTGGACTCCAGAGCCTCCAGAGGCTGACAATAGAGAGGCGGAGGAACAGGAGGAGCCTGTTTCTAGTGCACGCATGAGAAGAGCTGACAGAAGGCAAGAGCAGCTCAAGTAAAGAGGAGTAGGGCCAAGAGATGATTGGCCCCTCCCATAAAGCTTAAAAGACCAGCAACGGCTCTTGAGCTCTTTGTCGGAAAACAACATTGATAGAATTGCTCCTTGTCTTGCTGCATTTATTTCTTGTCGGCGTCTTCTGCTTCTGAACTTTTGCCAAGAAATGCCTTTGGCAGTTTGCCTAATTAGACCAAGGTTGGTGATAAGACTGAAGAGTTGTGTTATGAAGAATTTGTTTTGAATTAGTTTGGACGACGCTGAGAATGAGTTAATTCTCAGCTGTTCTAATAAAGTCTTTTTGTTTTCAAACTGATTGCGTTTAATAATATCTACTTGGGCCTGGGTCACAACAGCCAGGCTCAGTAAAATCAGAGTTATCGTGGGATGAATACCGTATTTTTCGGACTATAAATGCTCCAGACTATAAGATGCACCTACCATTTTTGGGGAGGAATACAAGAAGAAAAAAATCTGCCTCCATCTCCCAGCAATTTCCCTCATTGCAGCAAACAGCAAACAATCTGCTTTAGTTTCATTTTCATTTTCAGCACAACCTGATTAGCACAAGGAAAAAAACAAATCTGCCTCCCAGCAATTTGCCTCCTTGCAGCAAACAGCAGAGGCCCATGCAGCAATACCAATCCCTGCAGCCTGAAACAGCTGAGAGTCGGGAGGCTGATCCAGGAACAATCAGCTGCTTGTGCTAATCAGGCTGTGCTGAAGCTGAAACAGGCTGTTTGCTGCAAGGAGGTAAATTGCTGGGAGGCAGAGGCTAAAGAATGGGGGCCAGTGGGTGGGCGGGGCTACATTCGGTGTATAAGACTCACCCAAATTTTCACCCTTTTAGGGGGGAGGGAAGTGCGTCTTATACTCTGAAAAATATGGTAGTTTTGATGTCCTTCCCTGCTGGAAATTACACAACAAGTCAGGTGTCACTGCACCTTTGACACCCCTTTCACCACCCCCCCCAAAAAAAAAGAAAAAAAAGAAACTCCCACTTACTGGTTCGTAGACCAATCCATCTGCAGTAGCAACCATCGTTTCTGCCAGATCCAGGACGTCAGCACCAATGTCTGTTTCAAAAAGTTGAAAGAGAGAGATAAGAATTTGCAAAGGGTTACCTAAACCGTTTCTTTTCTAAACCTCGGTCGTTAAAAGAAATGTCGATCCATCTTCTGCTTTAATTCAGATCTCATAATTCATGACAGTAAATTTATTTCTTTAACAAATTTAGAATAGAATAGAATAGAATAGAATAGAATAGAATAGAATAGAATAGAATAGAATAGAATAGAATGACAGAGTTGGAAGGACCTTGGAGGTCTTCTAGTTCAACCCTCTGCTTAGGCAGGTAACCCTACGCCACTTCAGACAAAGGGTTATCCATCATCTTCTTAAAAACTTCCAGTGTTTTTCACATTCACAACTTCTGGAGGCAAGTTGTTCCACTGATTAATTGTTCTAACTGTCAGGAAATTTCTCCTTAGTTCTAAGTTGCTTCTCTCCTTGATTAGTTTCCACCCATTGCTTCTTGTCCTGTCCTCAGGTGCTTTGGAAAATAGGTTGACTCCCTCTTCTTTGTGGCAACCCCTGAGTTATTGGAAGACTACTATCATGTCACCCCTAGTCCTTTTCATTAGACTAGACATACCCAGTTCCTGCAATCGTTCTTCATATGTTTTAGCCTCCAGTCCCCCTAATCATCTTTGTTGCTCTTCTCTGCACTCTTTCTAGAGTCTCAACATCTTTTTTACATCGTGATGACCAAAACTGGATGCAGGATGCCTTACCAAGGCATTATAAAGTGGCATTAACACTTCACGTGATCCTGATTCTATCCCTTTTGTTTTTGCAACCTAGAACTGTGTTGGCTTTTTTGGCAGCTGCAGCACACGGCTGGCTCATATCTAAATGGGGAAAACTGCGAAACTTGTGTGTCTTGAGCCAACGAACTGCAGCACCTCAAAATATAGAAGGAATTTACAAAGCCTTGCTTTCTCAAATCTTGCTCATTAAGAATAATGAGGATTGCAGAAATATTGCAGCTTCTTCTTCCCCAGAAACAAGTTCTACTGCCTATTAAAATCCTGATTATTAGTACTGTACAGAACAGTAATTTTCGAGATGCATTAGTTGGTAAAAGGACTGGACGAGACTAATGGATGCCATCATTTTAAAGCATTTTGCTGAATATTAGCTCCAATTTTGCACCTGGCTTCTTTTTTTTTTACTTCCTTCTCTTTTTGGTACTATCCAAAGTGATTTAAAAAGAAAAAAAAAGATGAAGGTAGACATTTCAAAAGTCCCCTTTCTAGCTTTAAAATAAAAAAAAAATCACAATAATGACAGCATTAAGAAAATACTTTGCAGTGCTATTTTCCAAAGAGATAAACATTGTTTAGCTTTTCCGGAGAAAGAGGGAGAGAAAAAGGAAGCAAGGGAGAGGAAAAAAAAGAGAGAATTTGTGTGGTCTTCTTGGGATTAAAATTTTTTATTTTAAACAAACCCGAATCTGGTAAGTGGAATAAACACCCGTTCGGCTTTATAATCTATACACCTTTTTTTTCCAAAGAAATTTGGATTATTTGCTTCATAAGATGGAGCTAATCTTTAAAATTTGTGCAACAATGTACTTGGTCTTAAAGATGCTATAAAACTTTTTATTTTATTTTTGCCACATTGCTAAACTGGTTACCAAAGGAAGTTGTATGTGTCATGCAAGGTACATGATTCCCAAGCAAAAATGACTCTAAGGCACCAGATTAGTGAAAAAAATTTACACTACTGACAAAACAAAAGAACTATGTTTAGCAATTCAGTGCAAATGACATTTCCTCCGCAAGTTGTAAATCATCTTCTTTTAACAACCCCATAATCCCTTGTCGGTTGGATTCTGGACAACTGAATGGAGCTAGCAGAATGTTTTAATGGCCGGATGCCCTTCCTGTCGCCAATGCGGAGTTTTGTTCAGTAGATATATTCTCATTGTGGGATCCTTCCAGTTTAACAATCGGTTCGGTGATCGCATGCTTCGTTGTGCACGTGTGCGCAGTTAGATGAAAAATCACTTTCCGCATTAGTGCTAGGGAATTAAAACAGTTGAGGGGCAGCAATCTGCTGTCCCGCTAATCAGCTGCGAAGATAAAGGTAAGTAAAGCTCAGGGGCAGGCGGGCGGGACCAGCTGATCGTCGGAACAAACCGGTTCGTTCCCAGTTGATCATCAGAACAAACCGGTTCGCTCCCAGTTGATCATCGGAACAAACCGGTTCGCTCCCAGTTGATCATCGGAACAAACCGGTTCGCTCCCAGCTGATCATCGGAACAAACCGGTTCGCTCCCAGCTGATCATCAAAGTTACTGGTTCGCCCGAACCTGTCCGAACCAGTAGAATCCCACCCCTGTACTGTAGTAAAACAAAGATCTGAATCAGAATACTTACGTTGACACTTCATTGCAACTGTGATGTCTACATTTATTCTTAATTTACTGGAAGAGAGGAAAACACAAATATGTTAATTTCACCATCGTGCTAGTGTCATTCTACTTTCTCCTGACATGTGATACAGACAGTCCTGGATTTTGCCCCATTTTGCGACCTTTCTTGCCACGGTTGCTAAACGAATCGCCGCCGTTGTTAAATTAGTAACCCAGTTGTTAAGTGGACCCGGCTTCCCCATTGCCTTCGCTTGTCAGAAGCAAAATGAGATCACGTATTCCCTATATGAGCCTGTTCCCTATTCTGATCATCTGACCACTGCAATGGTCATTAAGTGTGGAAAAATTGTTAAAAAGTCATTTTTTTTCATGCCACTGTAACTTCAAACCGTCACTAAACAAACCGTTGCAAGTTGAGGACTACCTGGACCATTTTTCATAAATGTTTAACGCCATAACTGCTTGACATTTGACATAGGAGCAGGAAAGGCTAAGCAAGAAAGAAACGCCTCCAAATATAGGAGAACTGCTGGCTGGGGAATTCTGGGAGTTGAGTCCACACAACTTGAAGCTGCCAAGATTAAGTAACACCAACTTAAAAAAGCATCATATGAGGTGGTAACTATTTGGACGTCATTAACTTGCACCGCAATGTGAAAACCTTAACGATATTCCCGATTCTTCAAAATATGGAAAATTGGAAATATGATGTCCCAGCTATCCAACATGTCAGTTTGGATGGTCCCAGCTATCCAACATGTCGGGTGATGGCGAACCTATTGCATGCTTGCCGGAAGTGGCATGCAGAGCCATTTTTCCGGGCACGCGAGCTGTTCTGTCCCCCTCGCCTCCATCCGAGCGATGGCTTAATTAGCCGGCACTATCAGCTCTGGCAGCAAACTAGCGAGCAACTGCCAAGTGACTCTGTTGTCTCCCTTGATGCCGACGAGTCACCCAGGAACAAACAGTACTTCAGCTATAGTCAAGCAGTTGATTTGCCTGTTACGAAGAGGCATAGCAGCCCTCGCTGGTTTTTATATCCTGTGGGGTGTGGCTCCATGACTCAGCACTTCCTAGGCCTGCCCCACCCCTACTTGTTGTCCCCGCCTCTCCTGCCTACGAAACCTAGGGTCCATCCAGGCCTGATTGCCATCAGCTGGGTCTGGAGTCGTGGCCTGGGGAGGAAAGAGTCAGGGGACGGAGGCCTCGTTATCTACTCCACCTGGCCTGCCTCTAGCTCCTGGAGCTGAGCCAGGGAAGCCGGTGCTCCCAAGGTAAGTCCTGATGGCCCTTCCCCCTCACTTTCTAAATCACTTTCTGGCAGGGGGCCTGGCTCGGGGGGCGCAGACACAACACGAGCTGTCACCCAACTCACCTGAAGCTGTACATGTGTGTGTGCCCCATCTGGTGTTCGGGCCTCCAGTGCGCATGTGTGCAATTCAGGGGACCAAGCTGGTCTTTGGAGTTCTCCTATGCATGCGCACGCGTTTGCGCATGTGTACAAGAGTGCTGGTGCACAGTATGCGCATATGGCATTTACCTGTGTGCATTGCATGTGCAAAAACCCGCACAAGCACAGACAATGCAATTGCGTGTGCAGTGCACAGGGGAGCAGCATGAAAGCTGCACACATGCGCAGATGGTGTGATTTTGTGCACAGCACACAGTAGGGAACGTATGCGAAAGCTGTGCGCATGCTCAGATGGTGCAGTTGCGGACACAGCGCATGGGGGAGGAGCCGCGCATTAGTGCTGTTTTAACCCATTCCCTATTAGGTAGAAGAAAACTCAGTCACTGTAAAAACAAACAAACTTTAATAAAACAGCAGATAATTACTTCATTCCCAGCGTAGTTCAACTAAATTAAAGCAAATTCCTTCCAACACAATTCCTCACAAACCTTGGTCTAATTAGGCGAAAGTTCAGAAGACACCGATACAAAACAAATGTAACAAGACAAAGCTATCAACGTTGTTTTCCGGCAAAGAGCCCAAACACCGTTGCTGGTCTTTTAAGCCTTATGGGAGGGGCCAATCATCTCTTGGCCCTACTCCCGAGTTGTCCTCTCTGCTTGATCGCTCTTGCCTTCTGGCAGCTCTTCTCATGCGTGCATTAGGAACAGGCTCCTCGTGTTCCTTTGCCTCACTACTGTCAGCCTATGGAGGCTCCGGAGTTTGCACCTCACTCCCCGATGGCCCTGGCCCCACTTCTGCCTCCGACGCAGAGCCCTCATCCGGGCCTTCCCCAACCTCCAGGACTGGCCCACGCTCTTCCTCGGCCTCATCGCTGTCTGACTCCGTTGCCAGCTCCGCAGGCTGCTGGCGGACCACAACAAGTGTGGATGGCACGCGTGTGCACAAAGCATGCAAAGCACGGACCTGTTCGGCACTCAGTGAGTAAAAGGTTCGCCACCACCTGGCCTAGACTGCTTTTGTTTAGAGAGACTGGATCCCAAATCTTTTATAAATATTTGCTGGGACACTATTCTCCAACCGAGCACCTTCTAAGAAGTGCCACCGTGGAAAATTAACATCTGGAAAGGAACAGGTTGGGATTTAATTAGATTAATTACATAGCATGAAGCCTTCCCCTTGGAGGCCAATTAGAAAGTCAGATGCCAACCTTGTTAAGAGCCTCAATTTGACAACTTGTGTATGAACCACTTCACTTGTTGAACTTGTTTGTATTCAGAGAGAGAAAAATAAATAGAATAGAATAACAGAGTTGGAAGGGACCTTGGAGGTCTTCTAGTCCAACCCCCTGCCCAGGCAGGAAACCCTACACCATTTCAGACCAATGGTTATCCAATCTCTTCTTTAAAACTTTCAGTGTTGGAGCATTTACAATGTCTGGAGGCAAGTTGTTCCACTGATTAATTGTTTTAACTGTCAGGAAATTTCTCCTTAGTTCTAAGTTGCTTCTCTCCTTGATTAGTTTCCACCCATTGCTTCTTTTTCTACCCTCAGGTGCTTTGGAGAATAGCTTGACTCCCTCTTCTTTGTGGCAGCCCCTGAGATATTGAAACCCTGCTAGCATATCTCCCCTAGTCCTTCTTTTCATAAGACTAGACATACCCAGTTCCTGCAACCCTTCTTTATATGTCTTTATATGCCTCCAGTCCCCTAATTTTCTTTGTTGCTCTTCTCTGCACTTTTTCTAGAATCTCAGCATCTTTTTTTATATCGTGGCGATTCTAAGTTCTACCATATCTCAAGACCTAAAATGGGCCTCTAACATCAAAAACATTATCAAAAAAGGACAACGAAGAATGTTCTTTTTGCGCCAACTCAGGAAGCTCAAACTGCCCAAGGAACTGCTGATTCAGTTCTACAGAGGAATTATTGAGTCTGTCATTTGCACCTCTATAACTGTCTGGTTCGGTTCTGCAACCCAACAAGAAAGACACAGACTTCAGAGGATAATTAGAACTGCAGAAAAAATAATTGCTACCAACCTGCCTTCCATTGAGGACCTGTATACTGCACAAATCAAGAAGAGGGCCGTGAAAATATTTACAGATCCCTCATATCCAGGACATCAACTGTTTCAACTCCTACCCTCAAAACGATGCTATAGAGCACTGCACACCAGAACAACTAGACACAAGGACAGTTTTTTCCCGAAGGCCATCACTCTGCTAAACAAATAATTCCCTCAACACTGTCAAACTATTTACTAAGTCTGCACTACTATTAATCTTCTCATCATTCCTATCACCCATCTCCTCCCACTTATGACTACATGACTGTAACTTGTTGCTGTATCCTTACGATTTATAGATTGTTTCCTAGTATGATTTGATTACTTATTTGTACCCTATGACTATCCTTAAGTGTTGTACTTTATGATTCTTGACGAATGTATCTTTTCTTTTATGTACAATGAGAGCATATGCACCAAAGACAAATTCCTTGTGTGTCCAATCACACTTGACCAGTAAAGAATGAATTTAACTTTCTTTTTCTTTTCTTTTCTCTTTTCTTTTCTTTTTCTTTCTTTCTTCCTCTTTCTTTCCTATTTATCTATCTACCTATCTACCTATCTATCATCTACCTATCTACCTACCTACCTACCTACCTACCTACCTACCTATCTATCTACCTACCTACCTACCTACCTACCTATCTACCTACCTATCTATCTACCTACCTACCTACCTACCTACCTATGTATCTACCTATCTACCTATCTACCTACCTACCTATCTATCTATCTAAACTGGATGCAGTATTCCAAATAAAGCAAGGAACCCATTTTACATTTCCATCTAAAGAAAGATTTACAACTCCACAATAGAAATCTGCCTTGAATTTTATTTTTCAAAAAAACAGAGAACTTCCTGCCTGAAGAAACCTTGTCTGAAGAATAATGTCTCGACTATTGTTTTCAGTCTGAAGAAAGGTGCCCAGCCTTGGCAATGTTAAGTCCAGAGGTGGTATTCAGCTGGTTCAGGCCGGTTCGGACGAACCTGTAGTAGCGACCTGACTGTCCTATATCGCTGAGGTTTGATGCTACACAAGCGTGGTTGGTGCGTGCGCGAATTCCTGTGTTGTTTGATGCTGCACGCATATGTGGTTGGCACATGCGAGCAAATTCCCATGTCAGCTTTGGAAGCCATACTAGGCCGAAAGCTTCCGTGCTGCTACTTTCTCATGTGTGGTAAAGTAGGAGGGGGGATTTAGTAGAGGGGTGTCGTATCCCACTCCTCCGCTGAAGACCAGGTCAGGGAAATCCGAATCAGGCGTGCCTCTGCAGCTCTGCCAAAGTCCTAGCAAAGTTCTCAAGGCAGGCAGGAGACCAGAAAGTGACTTCAGCAAGATATATTAGACTTTGCCTGACTTAGAGAATGCCAGAAAGCAGATCCTTTATATAGGCCATGGGGTGTGGCTCCATGACTCAGCACTTATCCAGGCCTGCCCCTCCTTTCCTTCTGTCGCCGCCGCCTATCAATTCTTCTGAAGCGAGGGTCACTCCAGTCTGCAGCTGTTGGCAATTGACCTCCCTCAGGCTCACATGCTGTGGGGGAGGGGGAGGGGTCTAGTTGCTCCGTTTGCCTGGGCATGGAGCCAGAGCTGGGGGCTGGAGGTACTTCTTCCTCCTCAGCCTGTCTGGGCATGGAGCCAGAGCTGGGGGCTGGAGGTATACTAGGACATTACTCAGCGTTCGGAAGCAGATAAGAAGGCCCCGGCTGCGGTGAAAGCGGGCGAGACACAACAAGGGGTTGCATTCTTCCTGTCGGTCAAGGTCAGGCCGATCCTGCATCTGGAGAAGGAGTGGTCCGAGTGCTGTCTCGAGACAGGATGGATGGCGATTGGAGCATGTGATTCGCAAAGGAGTCAGGGGTGGTTTTGGGGTTTTTTGATTTACTGAGGGGAAAATCCAGATCTTTCAGATTCGGATTTTCCCAGATGTGCCAGTTTGCCTATCCTAGTAAAAGAACTTTGAAAGATGCGTGCTTCGGAGTTTTACTAGGCGAGAGATTTTTTTTTTTCTGGAACGCTGACATCCCGTGTTGTTTGATGTCGCACGCATGCGCGCTCACGTTTCCGGTGCTGGGCGAACCGGTGGTGACAGAATGTGAAGCCCACCTCTGGTTAAGACGACTTGCGGACTTCCAACTTCTAGAATTCCACAAGTCTTTGTTGAAGTTCAAAACTCTTAACCTTGCCAAGGTTGGACAACCCTGGTCTAAAGCGAGATTTGATTGTAATAGAGATATGCTGTGCATTTTTTTGAAGAAGAAGAAGAAACACCGATAAAATATTTGCGTGACGCCATGCTGTGCTTTATTGAAGAAACCGCCGGAGGATTCAAAAAGTGTGAATCAAAACATTTCTGAACTCTGATGCAACATGGGGATGAGAGCAGCATAATCATGTTTAACTGAAGGCGGAGAAGAGAAAATTCAATAAAAATAATGTATTTCCCTGGGACCTCTTGCCCACGACTGCTGTATTTTGAAATTTGCAAGCGCTGCCTATAGGTTTCAGGTTGAGGCAGAAAATAGCTTATTTATCTCCATGACAACAGCACAAAGGAGCCAAACAAACAACTATTATTTCCGAAAGTGTTTTTTTTTAAAAAATCACATCAGCTTCCAGCAGAGATGCAAAATGTTTTTGGTGCCCCAAAGGCACATGTACAGCACGCCAGCGTGAGACCAAGAAACGCATGTAAACTCTCAGCTTGAAAGATGGGGGGGGGGGGGGGGAAGGCAGAAAACATTGGAGAATAACAGAAAATTGTCAAAGTGAATATAAAGATAAATTTTGGCAATAAAAGCCACTGGGGTTCTATAATCTTGTCATGTTTATGTATGTATTAGAGGTGGAGACTCTTTGAGAAATGTATGCAGCATAATTTCATTTTAATGTCTGCCAATTAGTGTACATTCAAACTATTATTCTATTCTATTCTATTCTATTCTATTCTATTCTACTCTATTCTAAGAAGAGAGTATTCTATTCTATTCTATTCTATTCTATTCTATTCTATTCTAAGAAGAGAGTATTCTATTCTATTCTATTCTATTCTATTCTATTCTATTCTATTCTATTCTATTCTATTGAAGAGAGTAGAAAACCAAAGAAAAATTCCTTGAGTGTCCAATCACACTTGGCCAATGAAGAATTCTATTCTATTCTATTCTATTCTATTCTATTCTATTCTATTCTATTCTATTCTATTCTATTCTATTCTATTCTATTCTACTCTACTCTATTCTAAGAAGAGAGTATTCTATTCTATTCTATTCTATTCTATTCTATTCTATTCTATTCTATTCTATTCTATTCTATTCTATTCTATTCTATTCAAGAGAATAGACAACCAAAGACAAATTCCTTGTGTGTCCAATCACACTTGGCCAATGAAGAATTCTATTCTATTCTATTCTATTCTATTCTATTCTATTCTATTCTATTCTATTCTATTCTATTCTATTCTATTCTATAGAAACCAGAAGAATAAGTCCCTGGCGCGCATGCACGCAGCGGGAAGGTGAGCTTCCAGTTTCCGGCACACCGGTCTTCGCGTGCGCATGCCGGCCAGAAAACCGGAAGACCAGGTGACCAGCACACACGCACACGCCAGAAATAGAAGTTGCTTCCATTAATACCAAGGCAGAATTTGAATGGATTTCAGCAAAATTGATGAAACGAGCCCAAGAAAAGGAATGAGTGTTTGCAAAACACTGTCAAAGAACAGATGGAGCTTGTATCTTTGGAAAGGGCTGCGGCCTCTTCTTAAATCAGGGCTGTCAAACTCACGGTGCGCAGGCCAGATGTGTCATGCGCTGGCCACACCCATGCCCGGTTTAGCAAAGGTGGAAAAAGTCATGATACGTCACTTGATGCTGCCGTGACGACGCGGGTTTGACACCCCTGTCTTAAACCAAGAAAGAGAGACCTTAGTTTGGTCTAGTGGTTAAGGCGCCAGGCTTGAAGACGGGAGACGGTGAGTTCTAGTCCCACCTTAGCCATGAAAGCTGGATGGGTGTCCTTGGGACAATCACCAGGTGACTGTGAGTTCTAGTTTTGCTTTAGCCAATGAAAGTCAGCTGGGTAATTTTGGCCTAATCAGCAGAAGACTGTGAGTTCTAGTCCTGCTTTAGTGATGCAAGCCAGCTGGGTGACTTTGGCCCAATCACCAGGTGACTATGAGTTCTAGTCTTGCCTTAGCGTGAAAACCAGCTGGGTGAACTTGGCCCAGTCACTCTCTCTCTCAGTCCAATTCACCTCACAGGGTTGTTGTAGTTGTGGGGAAACAACAATTAGGAGGAGGAAGGTGGGCTGGATATGTTCCATGCCTTGAGTTATTTGTAAAAAAATAATAAAGTCGGGAATAGTAAAATAAAATATAGATAAAATAATACAATATAAAATAAAACAAAAAATAATAAACAAATTCTCTGCTAAACAAATAATCCCCTCAACTCTGTCAAACTATCCACTAAGTCTGCATTACTATTACTATTAATCTTCTCATCATTCCTATCACCCATCTCTTCCCACTTATGACTGTATCCTTGTTGCTGTATCCTTACGATTTATATTGTTTCCTAATATGATTTGATTGCTTATTTGTACCTTATGAGTATCAAGTGTCATACCTTATGATTCTTAACAAATGTGCCTTTTCTTTTTATGTACACTGAGAGCATATATGCACCAGACAAATTCCTTATGTGTCCAATCACACTTGGCCAATAAAGAATTTTCTCTTTTTTTCTTTCTTTCTTTCTTTCTTTCTTTCTTTCTTTCTTTCTTTCTTTCTTTCTTTTTCTTTCTTTCTCTCTTTCTTTTTCTTTCTTTCTTTTCTTTCTCTTTCTTTCTTTCCTTCCTTCCTTCCTTCCTTTTCTTTCTATCTATCTATCTATCTATCTATCTATCTATCTATCTATCTATCTATCTATCTATAAAATAAAATAAAATAAAATAAAATAAAATAAAATATAAATTAAAATGACATCAAGGACGACTTGCCTTACTGAACTCACTGATAAACAGGAAGCTAAAGCATATATATATATGCTAAAGCATATATATTACATATATATAAGGCTAAAGCATACATATATAAAGCATACATATATAAAGCATACATACATATATATAAGGCTAAAGCATATATATTACATATATATATATGTAAGTAGGTCTTTGGTTGTTCAGGTTTTGTCCCGTGTAAAATTGGAAGTGTCTTGGCGACGTTTCGACGAAGTCTCATTCGTCATCTTCAGGCTTCAGCTTCGTGCTTCTGGGAGCAATGTGTGATCGCAGCTGTTTCTTCCTTTTCACACATTTTTCACACATGAAGATGATGAATGAGACTTCGTCAAAACTTCGCCAAGACACTTCCAATTTTACACGGGACAAAACCTGAACAACCAAAGACCTACAGACAAACAGCCGTGAAAACCTCAGAAAACACACACACACACATATATATATATAAAAGCAGTTCTGAGATACAGTAAGCTAACCCTTTTTCCTTTCACTAATTCTAATGAGGTTCTGGGATAATGGAGCTTTCTCTATTTTAAGCAGCTTGGCTACGTGGCAATATCCTCCCTTAACAGCTTTGTCCCTTAACAAATCTGTTTGCATCTACCTTACCTCCCCCTTCAAGATTGTATGTTTCTTCCTTATGTCCCAGAAGACATGTAATAATTCTGTTTTTGTTTTTCTTTAACCACCTGGCACTCCTGCTATCGGGATCTCAAGAATTAATACAAGAATTTTGCAACCGTGGTCCTTTAAAAGGCATCAAGATTGGGTTTTTTTTAAAAAAAAAATAAAAAAATAAAGTCACGTACGATCAATATATTTTAAAAAAAATAGTAATCGAGGGCAAAGCCTTTTACCTAGTATAATCCTTGTCCACTTCATATTCGTATTTCATCCAGGTGTCACGATAGACCGTAAACTCCATTATGGTTAAAAGAGCCATGGTTGTAAAAGCTATTAGAGAAACTGGAAAAAAAAAGAAGAACATAATGAGGTAAAAAATGGCATTGACTGGGAGAAGCTACAAACTATAATAGACTTAAGTGATTCTACATAGACAGCCAGTTTGGTCTGGGAGTTAAGGCACCAGGCCTAAAACCGGGGAGATGGTGAGTTCTCAGCTTAGGCCAAATTAATTCCAAAACAAAGTCCTTCAGAAAAAGTCCTTCGGCCTTATCACAAACCTTTGTCTTCTTTGGCATCCTGCCAAAGGCTTTTCTTGGCAAGAACCCCACAAAGTTCAGGAACAGGAGACTCCGACAAAAAACAATTGTAGCAACATTGCTTTCCTACAAAGAACCCAAGAGCCATTGCTGCTCTTTTAAGCCTTACTCCCGTAATCCTGGCCTTACTCCCAGGTTGTCCTTTTTGCTTTAGCAGCTCTTGCCTTCTGGCAGCTCTTCACATTCTTGCACTAGGAACAGGCTCCTCCTGTTCATCTGCCTCTCTGCTGTCCGCCTCTGGAGGCTCCGGAGTCCGTGCATTGCTCCCAGATGGCCCTGGCTCCATCTCTTCCTCCGATGCAGAGCCCTCGTCTGGGCCTTCCCTTGACCGCTCCCCCCCCGAGAAGCTGCAACCGTCATAAATAGGAATCTGTTGCCAAGCGTCTGAAATTTGGGTCATGTGACCACAGGGAACGCTGCAACAGTCGTGTGAAAAACGGCCTGAAGACAATTTTCTCAATGCCAAACGGTCGCTAAACGAACTGTCATAACTCGAGGACTACGTGAATTCCCAAAACACAAACCACCACCCAGGCTTTACCTGTTCCTCCACTTGCTGAAGTCTCTATGTAGCTTTCTGGAATCTTTGGGAAAGCATCCAATTCTTTCACTAAATTCAAAGTCTTCTTCCGATTCAGTCGTCTCATCTTCAGTCGATCCCTCAACCCCTTCCTTCATATAGACACGGCCTCTGCAGGAGCGTCACTGAGTGAGACACAAATCACAGACGTTTGTCTTAAAGCACAGCAGCTGAACAGGGTCAGGCAATAACTTGGAATCCGAAGTTCTGCAAACCCTTATTAATTATTCTTGATTTATGCTAAACTCATGCCTGGTAAATGAGATTAATTGAGGATGGGGTACTTTGCAATGTGAGCACTCCTTCTCCATCTGCTAATTTTTCCTTCCAGATACTCATGCTTCACCACACCTATGGATTTAGTAATCCCTGTCTCTGGCTAGAATAGGATCACCTGACCAGAACACGGATAAACAATTTTTACAATCCCCGTTTGCAATAAAACCTTTTTTAAAAAAAAAAAAAAAGAGGTATTCCACAGACCATAACATTATTTGGATTAGGGATTGGCTTTCTTCTTTTTCTTTTTTACTTTTTGCAACATGGGCCATGAATTATGCAAATTCCCTTTAAGGCTTTTTCCATTTACGGATACCAAGCTGCGCTTAAAAGCACTTCATTTGAAATTTCGCTGGAAAGCCAAACCCGTTAAAACACAAGACAATTTCACTCACGAAAGCACAGGTTTGCCGGTTCGTACCGGTTCAGCCGAACTGCAAGTGGGCCCACGCACCTGCCCGGCCGCAATCCTGTCCTATATCGCTGTGTTTTTAACGCCTCATGCATGTGTGGAAGGCACGCGCAAGCGAATTGCTGTGTTTTTTGACGCCACACGTACACGGGGATGGCACACACACTCACATTTCTGGTGATGGGCAAACCACACACACACACACACATCCGACAACTCAAACGTTACCTTGATTCTCTGTTTCTTCTGTGTTACCAAAGGAGGAGGAACCTGACCGGGTTTGGAATAGAGATTCTGAACCAAAAAAATGTATAGATATTAATCAGTAACGTTACAGGAGGTCACAGAAGCAGAAAAATTCTAAACAACACGGCACCCTGGCCTGAAATCTTCCATCTTTTCCAGCCTTGAGTTACTATCATGAAATGCCCGACGTGTTTTCAAAATAAAAATAATAATAATAATAATTTTGCCATATAGCTGAGTGTTTGCAGAAGTCAGGCAAAAACCTCAACCGAGAATTTTATCAGCGTTGATGCAAAAGGGACCAACGTTTTGTAAAGTTTGCCTCTTCTAAGGGGAGATTTTGCGATGAGCCGCATTCATATAGGATCTGCTGGGAGCCACTTTGTTTTGTTTGTAATTATTTTGCTTTTCACTGAATTTAGGAGAGGTTGCAGGTATCATGGGGGTTAAGGCAGGCATTTTGAGGCCCTTATGTGTCATGTGGTCAATTAGGATGCAGGGGAAAACATTTTCTTAAAAGCATCGTCCCTCTGCTTTTTAGACACTCAGTTTCATCTGCAAAGAACAGACTTTACCAAATTGATACCGCAGCAATGGGAAGAAGCTGAGAAAAGTTGGGGAAAGATTTCAAGACTTCCCAAAATGAGCAAAAGAAAGCAAACAGGTTAAATAAGATCGATTAAAAAAAAAGAGAGTTTTTTTTTTAAAAAAATGAAATCTACAGTACAGGTAATCCTTGACTTTCGATCGGTATTGAGCCCAAAATTTCCGTTGCTACGCGACGCAGTTGTTAAGTGAGCTTTGCCCCATTTTGCGACCTTTCTCGCCACGGTTGTTAAAGTGATACGGATACGTTAATAACACGGTTAAGGTGGCCAAAGGGGATCACGCGACCCTGGGACTTCAACCACAACCGAGTCCAAAATTGATGTTGCTAAGCAAGACGGTTGTTAAGTGAGTGTCCCCCATTTTACGACCTTTCTTGCCGCAGTTGTTAAGTGAATCACTGCACTTGGTAAGTTAGTAACCCAGTTGTTAAGTGAATCTGGCTTTCGCTTTGACTTTACTTGTCAGAAAGTCGCCATAACACACGACCCCTGGGACACTGCAATGGTCGTAACTATGAACCAGCTGCCAAGCGTCTGAATTTGGATCATGTGATCATGGGGAACGCTTCAAAGGTCATAACTGTGAAAAACTGGTCGTAAGTCACGTTTTTCAGTGCCGTTGTGACTTTGAACGGTCCCTAAATGAACTGTTGTAAGTCAAGGACCTCCTATACAACTTCCTTTCATGAGATATCACCGTCGGCAGGAGATATGCTGTTCGCCGTTATCGAAATAAATGAAAATAAATAAGAATTCGGGAGGCCCAATAGGACAGGATCTCGTGTTATCCATCGTGGCAGGATGTAAACAGAATAACAGCAATGCGCAAAAAAACCCCACAAACACTTTTGCACGGCTTCTAATTACAATCTGTCCTAAACGCACATCCCACAAGTATTCTCTTTACTAGGTGACTTGGAAATTGCAAGCATTTTAACAGGCGTGTTGTTTTTCCAGAGGTAACAAAACTCAATCTCGCCAAAGCATTGCGTGTGCCACACGCGAACCTCTGCTAAATTATTCTCTCACATTTTAGGCGGTGAGTTTCTATGGAGCCGTAACATTTCGCGGAATTGATTTCTCTTGGAATACAGAATGAAGCCCGTAATATTTTTATACCCAGCCAGAAACCTCTAAGCTCACTGAAGTTAGCGTGACCAACCTCTGAGTCTATAAGACTGTGCTAAAAATGTTAAATGCAGATTGGTTCCTTGGGCCAGACCACATCCTAACAAATATTTGTAAAAATGGGTGAGGTTCAGATAAGTTGACTTAAGGAACGAAAACGGAAGTGGGTGGATTGTCAAAGCCGCCACGCACCAAGTGGACATTGACAATTATAATTTTCTTCTTCTAAAAATGAGAAGCCCACCTGATTCGAAATGGGTAGGTCTAGTTTAATGAAAAGAAGGACTAGGGATGACATGTCTTCCAATATTTGAGGGGTTGCCACAAAAAAGAAGGGGTCAACCTATTTTCCAAAGCCCCTGAGGGCAGGATAAGAAGCAATGGGTGGAAACTAATCAAGGAGAGAAGCAACTTAGAACTAAGGAGGAATTTCCTAATGGTTAGAACAATTAATCAGTGGAACTGCCTGCCTCCAGAAAGTTGTGAATGCTCCAACACTGGAGGTATTTGAGAAGAGATTGGACCGCCATTTATCTGGAATGGCACAGGGTCTCCTGCTCAAGCAGGGGGTTGGACTAGAAGACCTCCAAGGTCCCTTGCACCTCTATTATTCCGTTAGTTTATCTCATCAGAGAAGGATTCTAAGCCAAGAAAATACCATCCATTTCCAAAATAAAATCTGAAACTGCAAATTAAAAGGCATCCATATGAAGACATAATTTTCTCAGAACCTTTCAGATCAATGAACCTACAATGGGGGTGGGTGGGTGGGAGAAACACTACAAATCTTGCAAAGACTTGAGGATGGAGGAGCAGTTTAAAGGTAAAGGTAAAGGTTCCCCTCGCACATACGTGCTAGTCGTTGCCGACTCTAGGGGCTGGTACTCCTCTCCGTTTCAAAGCCAAAGAGCCGGCGCTGTCCGAAGACGTCTCCTTAGTCATGTGGCCGGCATGACTCAATGCCAAAGGCGCACGGAACGCTGTTACCTTCCCACCAAAGGTGGTCCCTATTTTTTCTACTTGCATTTTTTTATGTGCTTTCGAAACTGCTAGGTTGGCAGAAGCTGGGACAAGTAACGGGAGCTCACCCCGTTACACGGCAGCACTAGGGATTCAAACCGCTGAGCTGCCGACCTTTCGATCGACAAGCTCAACGTCCTAGTTTATAAGACGTAACAATAAGAAATCAATATAGACCATTAATTTGGGGGTTGGTTTGAAAAAAAAAAATCTCAGCTCTCCTTCAGTCAAGCCACAATCTTCGCTCATAAAGCCAACGGGATGTCAATCAATTCTGAGTCATCCATGTTACCCCCTTTGGATATTATTCAGAAGTTACCTCAGAGTGGCTTATACTAACCACTTATTAAGGAGCAAGCCACAAGTGGAGATCGCACAGCCCACGCAAGAAACGAAACCTACTTAAAGGCTGATTTAACTTGGCATGTCCTGTTCTAAACCAACAGAACTTGATACTTCGATGCACAATTATCCTGTCCATTTCCAAAGATGGATGGATGGGTGGGTGGACGGATACTGGTAGACAGACAGACAGATAGATAGATATAGACAGATGATGATGGATGGATAGATGAATAGACTAGACTAGACTAGCATATTGGGACAAGTGTGATTGGACACACAAGGAATTTGTCTTTGGTGCATATGCTCTTAGTGTACATAAAGAAAAAATAAAATATAAAAATAGGATAAATATAAAGAAAGATAAAGAAAGATAAGATAGATAGATAGATAGATAGATAGATAGATAGATAGATAGATAGATAGATAGATAGATAGATATAGACAGATGATGATGGATGGATAGATGACTAGACTAGACTAGACTAGCATATTGGGACAAGTGTGATTGGACACACAAGGAATTTGTCTTTGGTGCATATGCTCTCAGTGTACATAAAGAAAAAATAAAATACACAGATAGGGTAAATATAAAGAAATATAAAGATAGAAGATAGGATAGAAAATAGATAGATAGATAGAGAGAGAGAGAGATAGATAGATAGATAGATAAACACTACAAGATAGTAGTGGAGGATAGATGATTTTGCGTTGGAAAATTTGACAATGAAGTTTACGCAGTAAGCAGCAGAACTAAGATGGGGTAATGGATCCAAATGACTTTGGATCTTAACATTAGTTGATCTTATAAACTAAGTGCTACAGAAAGACCTGTAAGGATCTAAGTCCAGGAGATCATTTTGATCTATTCAGCACTTGGTCTGGGAGCATAATACAAGTAGTCCTCGACTTACGACCACAACGGACTCCAAAAAAAATTTCTGTTGCCAAGCAAAACATTTGTTAAGTGAGTTTTCCCCCTTTTTACGACCTCTCTTGACTGCATTTCTTAAGCTGAGTCACTGAGGTTAAGTCAATAACATGGTTGTTATGCGAATCTGGCTTCCCCCATTGATTCTGCTTGTCGGACGGTCGCCAAATCACATGACCCCGGGACACTGCAACCGTCATAACTGTGAGTCAGTTACCAAGTATCTGAAATTCGATCGCGTGAATATTGGGACGGTTGTAAGTGCGAAAAAATGAGTCACTTTTTTTCAGTGCTGTTGTGACCTGGAACGATCAGTGAATGATCTGTTGTAAATCGAGGAATGCAAGCATCCAGCAGTTGATCCAGGAGCAAAATATTGCAGCAATAAAACACTGCTATCAACCTTAGAAGTTTTCAATCCTCTCTAATTCCCCTTTTGTAAAAGATGAATAAAGCACCCAGCACACGCCTGGCTCTTTAGAAAGCATTAAGTAACTGCAACAGTTACAGAAGTAAAAAACGGAGAAGATGCCAACTTACGCAGCCCTAATGTTGTAATGCACTCAAGTGTGTGAACTGTGCGGGATATTGACTTTTCTTTTCTTTTCTTTTTAATGCCAAACACAATCCTGTTCTGCAACTCACCTGCGTCCCTTTCTAATGCCCTCCAGCAAGGCAGCCTATCGGCAACTGCCAAATCCGCCTTTCGAAACGAAAACGAGGAAAGGAACTTCTAGGGATCCTTATTTATTTACTTAAATTTATTTTATTTCTTTCTTCTCGTGTGTACGTTTCTCTCCCCGGCAACCCGTATGGGTCATTCACAAAATTTTTGAGATTCCAGCATTTAAGGAAATGACTTGACCGATCTTTAATTTTGCGTTTTCTAGAACGGTGAAGAATAGAGTGGCACGCGTAGTGGGTCCTCTACAGTCCTCCCCCCACCCCCAGGCGCTCTGGAGGCGCGTAGTGGGCACGTGGGCACAGCTCCGGTGCGCATGCGCATGCTGGCCAGCTGATTTTCAGGTCTTTAGCTGATTTTCGGGTCTTTTGGGCCCACAAGAAGTAGGGAAACAGGCTGTTTCCCGCCTCCAGAGCACCTGGGGGTGGGGGGAGGACCGTTTTTCTCTTACACCTGGCTCCAGAACCTCTCTAGGAGTCTGGGGAGGGCAAAAAGGGCCTTCCCCCCTCCCGGAGGTCTTCCACAGGCAGGAAACAGCATGTTTGACAACTTCCAGTCCCTGTCAAATGGGCCGTTTCTAGCATTTGGAGGACCTCCTGGTGGGGGAGGCTGTTTTCGCCCTCCCCCCCCCAGGCTGTTTTCGCCCTCTCCCTCTTCCCTAGAGAGGCCCTGGAGCCAGGGAAGAGAGAAAAACGGGCCTACTGGGCCATCGCATGCCAGGAGTGGGGTGGGTGGGTCGTGCGCGCATGTGCGGGGGCAGGGTGCAAAGAATTATGGGTGCGGCCATGCATGCGCGCAACCCCGCCCCACTTCCTTGCACGCGATGGCAAAAAGGTTAGCCATCACTGTATTAACCCTACTATTGTTGGAAGAAATATCCATCCGGTTCAGTTCCAAGCTGGGAGACACTGGAAACATGGAGGCTAATTGGAAAGATGGTTTATTGATGGACGGGACCCACATGGGTTTTGAGGTCCTGCTGCAGCTAAACACATGGAGATGAGAAAGATATTTATACCCTCTCTTGGGTCTTGCGCTTCAGCTTCCTGTTCCTGTGCAAGAAATGTATTCTATTGGGTTGTCAGACTCCCAGGGGGCTATGTAGGGGTCCTAGCTATCACAACCCCATGGACAACGTTCCTCCAGGCCTTCCTGTCCTCTACCATCCTCTGGAGTCCATTGAAGCTCACGCCGACTGCTTCAGTGACTCCATCCAGCCCCCTCGTTCTCTGCCGTCCCTTTCTTCTTTTGCCCTCCATCGTTCCCAGCATTAGGCTCTTCTCCAGGGAGTCCTTCCTTCTCATTAGGTTGCGGTGCCCCGAAGTCATGCTATCTATCACCTTTTGTGACTTTCTGACAAGCGAAGACAACGGAGAAAACTTAACAACCCTTAACAACCATGTGACTAACTTAACAAAAGGCAACAATTCACTTAAGGCTTGTGGCAAGAAAAGTCGTAAAACGGGGCAAACCTCACTTAACCAATGTTTCATTTAGCAGCATAAATTTTGGGCTCAATTATGTTCGTAACTCGAGGAATATATCCCTCTATCTATTGGGCATTTTGGGCATTTAAATTAGTTTTTTAAGAGATGTTTTTAATTATTGTGTGTATTTATATTTTATCTGCCTGTTCACCGCCCTGAGTCCTTCGGGAGAAGGGCGGTATACAAATTAAAATATTATTATTATTATTATCTATCTATCTATCTATCTATCTATCTATCTATCTATCTATCTATCTATCTATCTATCTATCATCTATCTATCTATCTGCACGAATCAAGAAGAGGGCCGTGAAAATATTTACAGACCCCTCGCATCCAGGACATAAACTGTTTCAACTCCTACCCTCAAAACGACGCTATAGAGCACTGCACACCAGAACAACTAGACACAAGAACAGTTTTTTCCCGAAGGCCATCACTCTGCTAAACAAATAATTCCCTCAACACTGTCAAACTATTTACTGAATCTGCACTACTATTAATCTTCTCATAGTTCCCATCACCAATCTCTTTCCACTTATGACTGTATGACTGTAACTTGTTGCTGGCAATCCTTATGATTTATATTGATATATTGACCATCAATTGTGTTGTAAATGTTGTACCTTGATGAAGGTATCTTTTCTTTTATGTACACTGAGAGCATATGCACCAAGACAAATTCCTTGTGTGTCCAATCACACTTGGCCAATAAAATTCTATTCTATTCTATTCTATTCTATTCTATTCTATTCTATTCTATTCTATTCTATTCTATTCTAGCTATCTATCTATCTACCTATCTACCTACCTATCTCTCATCTATCATCCATCCAATCTCTCTCTCTCTCTCTCTCCCTCTTTTGAGAGCAGGCATCAGAATTTCATTTTTTTAATGTGTATCCAGAGAGGGGGAAAAAATCTCATTTTATTACATTCGCCAAGAGCTGTTTGGGGAAATGTGTCATCCTTCTCACTTTCACATCCCAACCACAACTGAATGAAAACAGCCTTTAAAAGCATCGCGGAGAGGAGTATAAATTTCCATGGTAATAAGCAACTTACATTATGAGCTGCAGACTCTTAACATGCTTTTCCTAACAGATCATCGTTATAAGATTTTGGGGTGCTTCTGCACCAAAAGTTCACAGTGCTACAGATCAAAAATGTATCACAACCACTAATCTTCCCTTGTTCCCCAGAGGAAACCCTGCACAAACACAACTACATCTTCCAAATTGCACACCAACTGTTATATTGCCTTGCAATCATGAGAATGGACTTACTGCAACTACCAACGGGTCGCCCGATTTGGTAGCGATGACGACGGGTGGTTCGGAGAACCGGTAACAAAAATCCCTGCCCACCCGCCCCGCCCCTAGCTGAGCCACGCGATAATCAGAGGTTGTTTTTTTTTTTTACTTTTAAAAGCATTTTTTCTTCAGCCGAAAAAATGCTTTTAAAAGTAAAAAAAAAAAAAAAGCATTTCAATCAATTCCAAGCCGCTCGTTTAACCTCGCTGAGCTTTAGTCACTGGTAAGTTAGTAATCCCACGATCAAAATGCGGATGCTTAGCAACTGCTTCATATTTATGACGGCTGCAGTGTCCCAGGGTCATGTGATCACCTTCTGACCAGCAGTGGGGAAGCCGGATTCGCTTAAAACAACCGAGTTACTAACTTAACAACCGAACCGATTCACTTAACAACCGTGGCAAAGAAAGTCGTGAAATGGGGGGGGGGAGAAACTCACTTCACAGAGGTCTCACTTAACGGCGTAAATTTCGGGCTCGGTTGCGGTCGTAAGTCGAAGACTCCCTGCACTAACTCGGAAAGCTCTGTACTAACTATTTTAAAGGGGAATATTGGTAGCTCAGGGTTGACATGGTCTCTGAACTTGCTTGTTTTCTTTGTAGACGTTTCATGACCCAACTAGGTAACATCATCAATGCTAGTAAGGTGGGGGTTTGTTGTCAGTTTATATTCTGGTGTCTTGCCCTGTGAGTGTTTGTGGTGGCGGTCTTAAGAGATTCTTTGGTTGGGCTGTTTACGGATGGCTCTTTGGCAGTTTCTTGATTGGGGTAGAAGGCTTACTCGATAGTTGGTCTGAAGTTAAGCTTGGAGTTACAATGCCAGGGAATTCCTAGCAGCCTGACAAATCAGCCATCAACAGACACATAGAGGTTAACAATTATGGATTACTGCAATGCTCTCTACATGGGGCTCCCCTTGAGGGGCACCCGGAGGCTTCAGTTAGTTCAGAATGCGGCTGCGCGGGTGATAGAGGGAGCCCCTCGTGGCTCCCGCGTGACACCTCTCCTGCGCAGACTGCACTGGCTACCTGTGGCCTTCCGGGTGCGCTTCAAGGTTTTGGTAACCATCTTTAAAGCGCTCCATGGCATAGGGCCGGGCTACTTACGGGACCGCCTGCTGCTACCGAATACCTCTCACCGACCCGTGCGCTCTCACAGAGAGGGACTCCTCAGGGTGCCGTCGGCCAGGCAGTGCCGTTTGGCGACACCCAGGGGAAGGGCTTTCTCTGTGGGGGCTCCCACACTCTGGAACGAACTTCCCCCAGGACTTCGTCAACTTCCGGACCTCCGAACCTTCCGCCGCGAGCTTAAAACACATCTATTTATCTGCGCAGGAGTGGACTAGATTTTAAATTTATATTGGTTTTAATGGGTAATTTTTTTTTTGTTGTTTTTGTTTACATTTATACCCCGCCCTTCTCCGAAGACTCAGGGCGGCTTACAGTGTATAAGGCAATAGTCTCATTCTATTTGTATATTTTTAACAAAGTCAACTTATTGCCCCCCCAACAATCTGGGTCCTCATTTTACCTACCTTATAAAGGATGGAAGGCTGAGTCAACCTTGTCAACCACAAAATTGTCAACCACAATTTTTATATTGTTTTTAAAATCTGGCTATGTAGAATAAGTTTTTTAAGTGTTATTTTATTTTGTATTTATATGTATCTTTTTTATTTGCCTGTGAACCGCCCTGAGTCCCTAGGGAGATAGGGCGGTATACAAATGTGATAATAAATAAAAAATAAATAAAAAACAACGTCTATAGGCTATGCAAAAAGAGTTCATCAACTAGCCCAAAAAAGGGAACCAAAAGACTCCAGGCCCTCTCCGCTCGTAATCAGAACACAGATCAGCATAGATTAACTCGAAGGTTAACATCAGACCAACCATCAATCCCCCCAATCAAGAAACTGCCGAAGAGCCATCAGTAAACAGCCCAACCAAAGAATCTCTGAGGCTGCCCCCACCAACACACCGACAGGGCAAGAAAACCACAATATAAACTGATAGCAAACAAGCACTCCTTACTAGCGCTGATGATGTCACCTAGTTGGGTCACGCAACGTCTGCCAAGAAAACCACCAACCCTACAAGTCCCCTTCTCTTTCTCTTCCAAATCCAAACACCCCACTCCCTTCGGGCACTGATGATGTCACCTAGTTGGGTCACGCAACGTCTGCCAAGAAAACAAGCAAGCTCAGAGAGCAACAGGGACCTCCATAGTCCCCTCTCCTCCTCTTCCTCTTCCCTTCCGCAAACCTCCTTCCCTCCCAGCACTGATGATGTTACCTAGCTGGGTCGTGCAACGTCCGCCAAGAAAAAAAAGTCAGCTCAAGAGAGCACCGAGGAACCTTCCGCTAAACCATTTTATTAAGGAACAAAAGCCTTAGGGAAAAGAGGAAATAGAATAGAATAGAATTTTATTGGCGCAAGTGTGATTGGACCACACAAGGAATTAAGTTTTGGTGCATACGCTCTCAGTGTACATAAAAGAAAAAGGGAAAAAAAATACATCAAAGGTACAACATTTACATTTTTACAACGTTTCATTTAATTAATTTAATTTAATTGTAAGAAAAATTACATTTTTACATTTTTTACAACATTTTTATGCAAGCCAGCCGCAAACATAGATCCCGCTGCCCACAGCGACACACACATACTATATATATATATATATATATATATATATATATATGTATGTATGTATGTATGTATGTATGTATGTATGTATGTATGTATATTTGTTTTCTGAGGTTTTGACAAACGAGTCCCTAACACGAGGAATGACACCAGACCCACACTCACGAGGTCCACACAGGATGTCACCACCACACATCCACCCAGAAAGCAGACCCAAACCCACACTGATCATGAAGCACGACCAAGGACCAGAAGCCAGACCGCAGCTGCAACATTAGCTATTTCAAACCCCTCCAATCCATACATACAGCAGACAGACACCCACTATGAAGATGTAGCACGACCACAAACACGAAGCCAAACAACAGCAATGCAACTCACCAGCTGAAATCCCCCTGCAACTCAGATTAATCTGAGCACAACCAAGCCCCCACCCAAACAGGACACCCCCCCCAGCCAATCAGAGCACAACCCCCCCATCCAATCAGATCACCGCCAAGCTCCCACCCAATCAGTTCAAACCCCCACTAGCAGTTAAAAAGGAAGAAACAGCTGCAATCACACATTGCTCCCAGAAGCACGAAGCTGAAGCCTGAAGATGACGAATGAGACTTCGTCGAAACGTCGCCAAGACACTTCCAATTTTACGCGGGAGAAAACCCGAATAACCAAAGACCTACGTATATGTATATGTATGTATGTATGTATGTAGTTAAAAAGGGTGATTTAACTTGACACCTCCTTATTCTACAGATGGGGGGGGGGACAAATAAAAACATCAGCCCAAGCACATGGGTGCAATTGCAACTGTTTGCAAACAACACCCCCCACCCGGGGTCTTCCAAGGTGCAAAGCCCCACACACACACCCTTTGGCATCCCTGCCCTCCCTGGCACCCGATTCCCACGTAGCCCCAGGTTCAAAACCCCCGACAGGTTTTTTTTTTTAAAAAAACAGGGGAAAAAACCCCCCAAAAATGACTTTCAATGACTTCCAAAGCCATTGGGGCATGCCAATTGTCCGTTCTCTTGCCCCCGCAGGGTTTCAAAGCAGGAGGGCAAAAATCAATCAATAAATAAGTAAAATCCCCGCTTTCTTTTCCCGTGTACAACATTCACACGTGCAGCGCAGACAAAAAGAGGGAAGGCTGGCGGGGTCACGTGCGCCAAAGCGGGACCCGGGAAGGGGAAGGGGGGGCGAGACGGATACCACCCCCCACCCCAAAGACACCCCACCCACGGGAAGAGGGGACCGGGGTCGGACAAGGCTCACCTTCCCCGCCGCATCTCCGCGGCGGCAGCGGCAGCTTCGGGTCCGGTCGGGCGTCGAGCCGAAGAGCCGAGCGGGCGAGCGGCGGGGACGCTCGGAAAACCCGAAGAGCTTCGTCGAATGGAACGCCGCGACGTCAACAAACTCTGGCCAATGAGAGCGCCGCTTCCCGGCTCTATGCGGGATGCCCGCCCCTTTGGCTTCCTGGAAGATTTTCTTTTTTTTAAAAAAAAACAAAAACCAACAATAACAACGGGAAGCTAGGACATGAAAGCCCTTCTATAAAACTCCCCTCCTCTATGGTTTTGTCATCGGACTCCGCCTTTGCCTCCTCGCGCCCTTTCTATCCCCCCCCACCCCTCGCCCTCGGCGGTTTTCACCCGAGCTCGTTTTAGAGCCGTTCTGCCAGAGGGGGCGCTGTTGCCGTTGCAGAACTTCCTTCGGGGAACTTTTTTTTTTAATTTAATTTTGTCATAACTATACATAAACATCGTCATAAGTAAAAAACATATCATGAATATATATATATAGTTTTATTAATCTTAATTGAGGTTTTATTGTGTTAGGGTTTTTAAAGTTTTAAATTTTTTAAATTTTTAAATTTTTAATGTCGGCCTTTTTCTAATATGCATATATATACATATATATATGTAGGTCTTTGGTTATTCGGGTTTTCTCCTGCGTAAAATTGGAAGTGTCTTGGCGACGTTTCGACGAAGTCTCATTCGTCATCTTCAGGCTTCAGCTTCGTGCTTCTGGGAGCAAATTGGGAGCAGAAGCACGAAGCTGAAGCCTGAAGATGACAAATGAGACTTCGTCGAAACGTCGCCAAGACACTTCCAATTTTACGCGGGAGAAAACCCGAATAACCAAAGACCTACATACAAACACCCGCGAAAACCTCAGAAAACATATATATATATATATATACAAACAAGTAGAAGGAGCACCCATGGGATCACCCCTCTCACCTGTCATTGCCAATCTCTACATGGAACACTTTGAAACCCAAGCTCTAGAAAAATCTGATCACAAACCCAAACTCTGGCTCAGATATGTAGACGACACCTTCATAATCTGGCCACACGGGAAAGAAAAACTTGACAACTTCCTCACACACCTCAATAGCCTACACCCCAAAATACAGTTCACCATGGAAACAGAAGTTAATAACCAACTTCCCTTCCTGGATGTCTTAGTCTACAGAAAACCCAATGGCTCCCTAGGACACACCATCTACCAGAAGAAAACACACACAAACCGCTATCTGCACGCACTCTCACACCACCACCCAGCACAGATCAACTCCGTAGCCAAGACACTCATCTCCAGAACAAAATGCTTAGCTGATGAACAACACCTAAAACCCGAACTAGACACTCTCACTAACGTACTAACATCCAATGGATTCCAAACAAATAAGATTACCAAGCTAATCCAAAAAGAACCCCCCACTAAAATCCAAGACAGAGAACAAGAAAACGGCACAGCCCTCCTCCCATATATAAAAGGCACCACAGACAGAATCAGCAAGATCCTCCACAAACACAACATCAAGACAGCATTCTGCACAAACAGAAAAATATCCACCATCCTAAGAAACCCCAAAGACAAAATTGAGTTAGAAAATCAAGGGTATATGAAATCCCATGCACCGCCTGCCCCACCACATACATTGGACAAACCAACAGAAGAATAAGTGCATTGAAGAACACAAGAACTCATTCAAAAGAGGAACCAACTTCTTCCCTGGTCCAACACTTTAAAGTCACAGGACATGATATTGACTTTAAAAGACCAGAACTATCGCCAAAACTGAACACTTTAACAACAGAATAATCAGAGAAGCCATTGAGATAAACGCCCACACAGCATGAACAAAGCGAGATGACACCTCCGCCTACCAGCCATTTGGAAACCCACCCTTATTGACAAACGAGTCCCTAACACGAGGAATGACACCAGACCCACACTCACGAGGTCCACACAGGATGTCACCACCGCATCCACCCAGAAAGCAGACCCAAACCCACACTGATCATGAAGCACGACCAAGGACCAGAAGCCAGACCGCAGCTGCAACATTAGCCATTTCAAACCCCTCCAATCCATACATGCAGCAGACTGACACCCACTATGAAGATGTAGCACGACCACAAAGCCAAACAACAGCTATGCAGCTCACCAGCTCAAATCCCCCTGCAACACAGACTAAACTGAGCACAAACAAGCCCCCACCAACACAGGACACACCTAGCCAATCAGGCACAAACCCCCAGCCAATCAGAGCACAGCCAAGCTCCCACCCAATCAGTTCAAACCCCACTAGCAGTTAAAAGGAAGAAACAGCTGCGATCACACATTGCTCCCAGAAGCACGAAGCTGAAGCCTGAAGATGACGAATGAGACTTCGTCGAAACGTCGCCAAGACACTTCCAATTTTACACGGGAGAAAACCCGAACAACCAAAGACCTATATATATATATATATATATATATATATATACACATACATATATATATATATATATATATATATATATATATATATATATATATATATATATATATGTCTTTGGTTGTTCGGGTTTTCTCCTGTGTAAAATATATATGTAAAGAATATGCATTAGCTATATTAATTAGATATAATAAAGGGAACAATAGGACAGGAACGGTAGGCACTTTTATGCACGCCCCTTATAGTCCTCTTAGGAATGGGGTGAGGTCAATAGTAGACAGTTTTTGGTTGAAGATTTTGGGATTTTGAGTAGAGACTATGGAGTCAAGTAATGAGTTCCAAGCATTAACAACTCTGTTGCAGAAGTCATATTTTCTGCAATCAAGTTTGAAGCGGTTGACATTAAGCTTGAATCTATTTTTTGCTCTTGTAATATTGCGATTGAAGCTGAAGTAGTCATTTACAGGAAGGATATTGCAATAGATGATTCTTTGTGTTAAACACAGGTCATGTCGAAGTCAGCGGAGTTGTAAGTTTTCTAATCCCAGGATTTCAAGCCTGGTGGTATAAGGTGTTTTGTTGTTTTCGGAGGAGTGAAGAACTCTTCTAGTAAAATATTTCTGGACGCGTTCGATTGTATTTATGTCAGAGATGTGGTATGGATTCCAGACGGATGAGCAGTATTCAAGAATAGGTCTGGCAAATGTTTTGTATGCTCTAGTTAGTAGTGTAGAGTTTTTGGAATAAAATAGAATAGAATAGAACAGGGTAGGGTAGGATAGGATAGAAAATATGGAATGGAATAGAATGGAATGGAATGGAATAGTAGCATAGAGTAGAGTAGGATAGGATAGGATAGGATAGAATAGGATAAAATAGAAAATATGGAACGGAATGAAATAGAATAGAAAATATGGAATGGAATGGAATGGAATGGAATAGTAGCATAGAGTAGAGTAGAGTAGGATAGAATAGAATAGAATAGAATAGAATTTTTTTATTGGCCAAGTGTGATTGGACACACAAGGAATTTGTCTTGGTGCATATGCTCTCAGTGTACATAAAAGAAAAGATACGTTCATCAAGGTCATTTACAACACAAATGATGGTCAATATATCAATATAAATCATAAGGATTACCAGCAACAAAGTTATAGTCATACAGTCATAAGTGGAAAGAGATTGGTGATGGGAACTATGAAACGATTAATAGTAGTGCAAATTTAGTAAACATTATATTACATTACATTATATTTCTATGTTTTGTATGTATGTATGTATTAGTAGATGTGTATGTGTGTGTGGGGAAATCTGTTAGCATCTAAAACGTAAAAAAATTATATGAGGGGTCCTTGGTTGCTTGTCTAAGCTTGATGGTTTTCTTGCAGATATTTCATGACCCAAACTAGGCAACATTCATAAAGGCACTGATGATGTTACCTAGTTTGGTAATGAAACGTCTGCAGGAAAACCGCCAAGCTCAGAGAGCACCAAGAGCCTCACAGTCATCCTCCTCCTCTCTGCAAACATCATTCCCTTTCAGCACTGATGATGTTACCTAGTTGGGTCATGAAACGTCTGCACGAAAATAACCAGCCTCAGAGTCTATGGAGATTCAAAGAATCTCAAAGAAAAATAAGAAAATCCTGTTGCCTTTTGGAAAAGCACTTTTGGGACAACCAAGCTGAGAGAGCACCAAGGATCTCGCAGTCTTTCTCCTCCTCCTCTTTCTCTCCTCCTCCTTCTAGCACTGATGACATTAGCTAGTTAGGTAATGATATGTCTGCAAGAAAACAAGCAAGCTGGGAGACCCCACAGTCCAACCCCAAAACTTTAGATGAGACTATTTTGGGGAAGGGGGTGTTCTGTCCCCCCTCGCCTCAGTCCAAGCGATGACTTAATTAGCCGGCAACTATCAGCTCTGGCAGCAAACTAGCGAGCGTCTGCCAAGTGTCTCTGTTATCTCTATTGATGCCGATGAGTCAACCAGGAACAAACAGTACTTCAGCTCTAGTTAAGCTTGCCACGAAGTGGTATAGCAGCCCTTGCTGCTTTTATATCCTGTGGGGTGTGGCTCCATGACTCAGCACTTCCTAGGCCTGCCCCATCCCTGCTTCTGTTGTTCCCGCCTCTCCTGCCTACGAAACCTAGGGTCCAGCCAGACCTGATTGCCATCAGCCGGGTCTGGAGGCGTGGCCTGGGGGGGGAAAGAGTCAGGAGATAGAGGCCTCGTTATCTCCTCTACCTGGCCTGCCTCTGGCTCCTGGAGCTGAGTCAGGGAAGCCGGTGCTCCCGAGGTAAGTCCTGATGGCCCTTCCCCCTCACTTTCCAAGTCACTTTCTGGCAGGGGGCCCGGCTCGGGGGGCGCAGACACAACAGGGGGGAACTTTAGGGACACCAAGTGAAGTCCAATCTTGGGGCAACTTCTGCTGTGCGAAAAGGAGGAAGAGCCAAGTTTTAACGCTGGCTCTACTTCTTGCCTTAGAAATTCCTTCTTCTAATTCCAAGGAAGAAATCCCAAGTTAGCATCTTCTCATAAGGAGGGATGGTGTCGTACGTTCATTTCCATGCAATTTTGTTGACTGCAATATGGAAATAGCCTTATTTAGCCCTTCCACCTAATATTGCCCCCAATATGGCAAAGGCAAGCTATTCCTGCTATTAGAAATATGGTGCTCTTCTGTTTATTAGATGGTGCGTTGGGTTTTTTTTTGGCCAGGATAAGGTTATCGAAGTATTGCGACTTTTCAAAGCTTAAGTGGACAGCTAATCCAAAAAGTAAGCAGTTTTTGCATGCCTCTTTGAGAGTTGCCGAGGAAGCTGGCTGCTCTCCAATTTAAAGCAAAAATACAGCACACACCCAATTTGTGTAAGAAACCTGCTTTTTGTACCTTGTATCAGGCGTTTTATTTCTTAGATATCAGAACAGAACGGAATAACAAGAGTTGGAAGATTAATTCTTATTATTAATTCTTCTTATTAATAATAAGAAGAAGAACAGAGTTGGAAGGGACCTTGGAGGTCTTCTAGTCCAACCCCCTGCCCAGGCAGGAAACCCTATCTTGCAGATCTTAAGTTAACTTTACTTTATTGTCACTGGACCAGAGATGGAGTTCTGCCGGTTCGGACCGGTTTGAGCGAACTGATAGCAGCGACCTGCGTGTGGGCCTGCCCACCCGCCCAGGTGCAATCCCATCCTATATCGATGTGTTTTTGACGCCACACACATCCGTGGACGGCGCAAATTGTGAGCAAATTGCCGTGTTGTTTGACATCACACCCATATGCGGACGGCGAGTGAGAGCAAATTGCTGTGTTTTGTGACACCGCACGCATGCGCGGATGGCGCGTGCTCCTATTTCTGGTGCTGGGCGAACCAGTTGAAGCACCTACAACTTCTGGAGGCAACTTATTCAACCAATTAATTGTTCTCACTATCAGGAAATTTCTCCTTAGTTCTAGGTTGCTTCTCTCCTTGATTAGTTGCTACCCATTGCTTCGTGTCCTGCTCTCAGGTGCTTTGGAGAATAGCTTGACTCCCTCTTCTTTGTGGCAGACCCTGAGATATTGGAACACATGCCTCCCCTAATCCTCCTTTTCATCAAATTAGACATATCCAATTCCAGCAACCGTTCTTCATATGTTTTAGCCTCCAGTCCCCTAATCCTCTTTGTTGCTCTTCTCTGCACTCCTTCTAGAGTCTCAACATCTTTTCTTATATTCTGATGACCAAAACTGGATGCAGTATTATTCCAAGTGTAGTCTTACCAAGGCATTATAAAGCGGTACTATCATATCACCGAAGTCCTCTCTTGGCTAATATCTCTTGTATTTTGGCTATTTCTTCCTGTGCAATAATTTCACTTTTATCTTTAGGAATGATTTCAAGAGACTGTCGAAGAAAAGCTACCCTACCTTATTTGTCTTTAATGGCTATTTGTCTAGCTAGCCAATGTTGCTGCTTTTCAACTAAACCCAGCTTAAAATTTCAAACCCTGTTGAAAAAGAAAACATGGCCAAATGCTCAGGTGTTTCAGAAATCAACAGATAAATCAGTGTTTTTCAAATTCTGCCAGTTTTAAGATGTGTGGACTTTAATTCCCAGAATTCGCCAGTCAGCATTTGACATTCATTATGGATGTCCTTGCCTGCTCCTTCTGGATGGAACCTCGTTGCAACTGACCAATGAATCCAAATAAAGAGATTCTACTGTTTATTTTAGAAAACATTTCAATCGATGCATACTGTAGAGGTTTACTTCACGCTCTACAAATGCTCCAGGATATTGAGAAAATCTATATAGGATTTTTTTTTCATGTCTTTGATCATGCGCCAGTTAATCCGAAAGGAAAAAGATCTATGGATTAAAACAGTCCTAGTACACACGCGCACAGAGTTGAAACGAGGTCTTATTTCAAAGACAGCAAAACATCAAAACAGAAGAAAACATAACTTGATTCCTTCAGTATGATATTTACAGAAATATTACTTCATGCTTTTATGGGTCAAACTGAATGCCATAATTAGGGGAATGGAAAAAGAGAGAGAGCTATCTATCTATCTGTCTGTCTGTCTGTCTGTCTGTCTGTCTGTCTATCCATCCATCCATCCATATCTATCTATTTATCTATCTGTCTGTCTATCTATCTATCTATCTATCTAGCTAGCTAGCTAGCTAGCTAGCTAGCTTCCCCCAGGACTTCGCCAACTTCACCGCGAGCTTAAGACACATCTATTTATTTGCGCAGGACTGGAGTAGATTTTAAATTTGAATTGGTTTTAATGGGGATTTTATTATTTATATTGTCATTTTTAATTATTCAGCCATTTGTAATAAGTTTTTTAATGGAAGTTTTATGTTGTATTTATATATATATTTTTATCTGGCTGTGAACCACCCTGAGTCCTTAGGGAGATAGGGCGGTATAAAAATACAAAAAATAAATAAATAATAAATAAATAAATAAATAAATAAATAAATAAATAAATATCCATCCATCCATCCATCCATCCATCCATCCATCCATCCATCCATATCTATCTATTTATCTATCTGTCTGTCTATCTATCTATCTATCTATCTATCTATCTATCTATCTATCTATCTATCTAGAATAGAATAGAATAGAATTTTATTGGCCAAGTGTGATTGGACACACAAGGAATTTGTCTTGGTGCATATGCTCTCAGTGTACATAAAAGAAAAGATACGTTCATCAAGGTACAACATTTACAACACAATTGATGATCAATATATCAATATAAATCATAAGGATTGCCAGCAACAAGTTATAGTCATACAGTCATAAGTGGAAAGAAATTGGTGATGGGAACTATGAAACGATTAATAGTAGTGCAGATTCAGTAAATAGTCTGACAGTGTTGAGGGAATTATTTGTTTAGCAGAGTGATGGCCTTCGGGAAAAAACTGTTCTTGTGTCTAGTTGTTCTGGTGTGCAATGCTCTATAGCGTCGTTTTGAGGGTAGGAGTTGAGGGATCTGCAAATATTTTCACGGCCCTCTTCTTGATTCGTGCAGTATACAGGTCCGCAATGGAAGGCAGGTTGGTAGCAATTATTTTTCTGCAGTTCTAATTATCCTCTGAAGTCTGTGTTTTCTTGTTGGGTTGCAGAACCGAACCAGACAGTTATAGAGGTGCAAATGACAGACTCAATAATTCCTCTGTAGAATTGGATCAGCAGCTCCTTGGGCAGTTTGAGCTTACTGAGTTGGCGCAGAAAGAACATTCTTTGTTGTCCTTTTTAATGATGTTTTGATGTTAGCTGTCCATTTGAGATCTTGCGATATGATAGAACCCAGAAATTTGAAGGTTTCTACTGTTGATACTGTGTTGTCAAGTATTGTGAGAGGTGGAAGTATGGAAGGGTTTCTCCTAAAGTCTACCACCATTTCTACGGTTTTGAGTGTGTTCAGTTCCAGATTGTTTTGGTTGCACCACAAGGCTAGTCGTTCGACCTCTCGTCTATATGCGGATTCGTCATTGTCTCGAATGAGACCAATCACTGTTGTGTCATCTGCGAACTTCAGTAGCTTAACAAATGGATCATTGGAGATGCAGTCATTGGTATACAGAGTGAAGAGAAGTCGGGAGACCACACAGCCTTGGGGCGCCCCTGTGCTAATTGTACAGGTATTTGATGTGATCTTGCTTAGCTTCACCTGCTGCTTCCTGTTTGTTAGGAAGCTTGTGATCCACTTACAAGTCTGTTCCGGTACCTGTAGCTGGTTTAGCTTAGTTAGAAGAATGTCTGGAATGATGGTATTGAATGCTGAACTAAAGTCTACAGAAAGGACCCTTGCATAGGTCTTTGGAGACTCAAGATGTTGTAGGATGTAGTGCAGAGCCATATTAACAGCATCATCTGTTGATCTATTTGCTCGGTATGCAAATTGCAAGGGGTCTAAGAGCGGATTCGTGATGGTTTTCAGGTAGGAAAGCACTAGCCTTTCAAAGGTTTTCATGACTACAGATGTTAGAGCAACTGGTCTGTAGTCATTCAGTTCCTTGATGGTGGGCTTCTTCGGCACTGGGATGATGGTAGAGCGTTTGAAGCAAGAAGGAACATAGCACATCTCAAGTGATTTATTGAAAATATGGGTGAAGATGGGGGCCAATTGGTCAGCACAGACTTTTAAGCAAGAAGGAGTTATCTTGTCTGGGCCTGGAGCTTTTCCTGGCTTTTGTCTGTGAAATAGGTCCTGCACTTCCTTTTCTGTGATCACTAGGGGTTGTGAACCCAATGAAATGGGGTCAGTTGTAGGAGGCTTGGCTGTTGTTGGTGTGTCTGAGATGGGGGTTGTGGAGATAGGTGGCTGTAGTTTCCTTTCAAACCTGCAGTAAAACTCATTCAGGTCATCTGCCAGTTGTTGATTACCTTCAGCCTGGGAACCTATCTATCTATCTATCTATCTATCTATCTATCTATCTATCTATCTATCTATCCATCCATCCATCCATCCATCCATCCATTAAGTAATGGAACTTGAATAACTTAACAACCGGTTCTCTGGCTGGGTAGGCGTGGCCAGTTGGTCATGTGACTGGATGGGTGCTGTCACTCATCACACCCAGCCCTGCCTCCCAGCCACTTGCCTCAAAGGCAAAGGTAGGATCCCACCAGTGATTGGCTCTGCCCCTATCGGCTTTTCGGCCTGTTTTTTGGCCATTTTTTTGGCCGTTTTCAGGGTGTTTTTCAGGCCGTTTTCGGACCATTTTTTGCCCCAAAAATGGCCCGGAAAACAGGCTGAAAAACGAGCTGGGGTGGGACCAGTCATTGGTGGAATTTGCTGGTTCGCCGAAATGGGCAGAATCTTAACTACCAGTTCTCCTGAACTGGTGAGAACCGGTAGAAACCCACCTCTATATCTAATTTATCTATCTCTATCCATCTATCTCTCTGTCCTCCTGTCAATCCATCCATCCATCTCTATCTCTCTATCCATGCATCCATCTCTATCTATCTATCAGTCCATCTGTCTGTCTGTCTGTCTGTCTGTCTATCTATCTATCTATCTATCTATCTATCTATCTATCTATCTATCTATCCTCTATCAGTTTCTTTCCATCCATCCATCCATATCTATCTATCTATCTATCTATCTATCTATCTATCTATCTACCTACCTACCATCTATCTATCTATCTATCTATCTATCTATCTATCTATCTATCTATCTATCTATCTATCTAGTTATCTATTTCTTTCCATCCATCCATCCATCTATATCTATCTATCTATCCATCCATCTGTCTATCTATCTATCTATAGTATCTATCTATCATCTATCTATCTATCTATCTATCTATCTATCTATCTATCTATCTATCTAACTATCTAACTATCTATCTATCTCTATGTATCTATCTTATCTATCTATCTATCTATCAATCAATCATCTATCTATCTATTTTATCTATCTATCTATCTTATATATATATTTATCATCTATCTATCATCTATCTATCTATCTATCTATCTATCTATCTATCTATCTATCTAGTTATCTATTTCTTTCCATCCATCCATCCATCTATAGCTATCTATCTATCTATCCATCCATCTGTCTATCTATCTATCTATCTATCTATAGTATCTATCTATCATCTATCTATCTATCTCTATGTATCTATCTTATCTATCTATCAATCAATCAATCAATCAATCAATCATCTATCTATCTATCTTATATATATATTTATCATCTATCTATCTATCTATCTATCTATCTATCTATCTATCTATCTATCTATCTATCTATCTATCTATCTATCTATCTATCCTATCTCTCT